>NW_006399907.1:8152621-8154328 GCF_000299155.1 Elephantulus edwardii | reverse complement strand
AACAACAACAACAACAACATGGGTCAGTGGCTGTGTCCTTCTTCCATACTTACTTATGCATCCTGAGCAAATTATTCAAGAAGTTGGACTCTGTGAAGAGGAATGTGACATCAGGATCAGAGGAAGACTCCTCAATAACCTGAATTTCACATATGACACACTCTTGCTTACTGGAAGTAAAAGTAAAGCACTTGCTGCAGAATGTCAAGCACTGGAGACTTCAGTGTTAATTACATCTCAATAATAATAAAACAAAAACTTTCACTACTGAACCAAAAGACAACATTATAATAGATGAAGAAAAGATTGAAAATGCCAATGACTTCATCTTACTTGGATCCACAATCAATATACTTGGTACCAGCATTCAGGAGATCAGGAGATGTACTGCACCAAGAAAGAGGGCAGTCAGGGACCTCTCCAAATTACTGAGGAGCAATGATTGTAGTTTGAAGTCTAAGGTAAGCATGATTCAGGCCATGGTCTTTTCAGTCACTTGCTGATCATCTGAGAGCTGGACAATTAATAAGGATGATAGAATAAGAATTGATGCCCTTGAACTGTGGTACTGGAGTGACAGGGCAAATTGTACCATACCTTTAACCCTCTATAGAAACTTGTTGCTCTGAGCTTCATGCAAAACCTATGAGTTGAATGATAAATGAGAAAGTACATGTTAAACCGAACATAGATTGTTATTTCCGTAACTATGAATTTTTTATCAAGTCATTTTAACATAAAAAGCCTGATAATTCACTTGAAGACTTTTGATAATCACCTACCTTGAATGTCAAACACAGGGCTACTAACAACCATGACAGAAGGAAACACTTGAACAAACAACTTATTAGATCCCTGAACACTCCTTTGCCAGACCCACACCACACTCCTTTCATCTTAAATATTTCCTTTAACTACTTACTTTTTCAACCTGTATGCAGAACAGATTATCCAGGAGGCTGGGCTCTATGAGGAGAATTGTGGCATCAGGATTGGTGGAAGATCTATTAACAATCTGCGATTTGCAGATGATACAACCCTGCTTGCTGAAACTGTTTCTGATCAGGATTATATTGAATTTGCAGATCACTTTGCAGGTGATGCCATTTTAACAACGTTACGTCTTCCATTGGATTTTATTTTCATTTATTTATGCCTTCAATTTCTTTCCATTTTCCTTTTGTCATTTTCAAAGTATAAATTTTGTAGTTTTGGTTACATGTATTCTCATTTACTTTATTCTTCACAATGCTATTACAATTAAAACGTTTTGATAATTTCATTTTTAGATTTTCTATTGCAAATATCTGAAAATACAGCTAAATTTTGTGTACTGATCTTATATATTGTAATGGTGCTGTACCCATTATTAGTTCTAATCTCCCCTCTTTTTAAAATTTTTCATTTAAATTTATTATTAATTTCGGTAAAAATTTACAGCGACTTTGGATTTCCATTCATTCATTGTTGCACTTTTCTTCCCTCCCAACCCTCCCCCCTAGTACACTACCTTTTTGGAAAGTCAAAGAAAAATTCTTTCATTGTTTTACAAACCCTCCCCCAGGTCCACTCCACTATGCAGCCTTCGCTCTGGACTCCTGTCATGACAAAAATACCTAATCACATATCCCGTTTAAACAGTTTTCTTCCTCATCTGTTTCAATACAGTATCCATTATTGAACCCATCTTTCTCAGTCTCCCCCCAC
>NW_006399907.1:8136042-8151556 GCF_000299155.1 Elephantulus edwardii | reverse complement strand
ATTTGCTCCCCTCTGGACTGCAAAGTGTTTTCCCAGGTGAGTCCAGTGGGGATGGCTGGTTGAACCCAGAGGCTCCATCCTCCTTTGCTTCCTTAGCTGTCAGTTGTATTTCCTTTTTGTCATGGGCACTGGGTTCAGGGTCAATTCTGGAGTAAAACTCAGTGTTAAGGTTACCTATAGGATAAGGAGCAAATCTAGAGAGAACAAACTTGTGAGTTACAGATAGATGGGCTTTGAGGGTGTTGCTTTCAGATTTACTGGGGAAGAGGGTGGCAGAAGGTGGCCTAGATAACATTTTCAGGATACCCTAGGCATTTTTTTTCCTTCCCCACCCAGGGGCCAGATGGCACAATCTGGAGCCTGAGGAGCTCACCCTGAGGGCCGCAATGGCTCACCCCAAGCCGGGGGCCAAGGGCAGCTTGTCTCGAGCAGGGCAACACCCCCCAGGAGCTGGCTGGTATACTCCCCCTCCAATTGCTCCTACCCCAGTCTGGTCCCCTCGCCTGACTGAGGACTATGTGGTCAGGGATAGTGTCTCCAATTCCAGCACCACCACTTTTACCCACCCCCATAAGTGGTCATACTATATTTTGAAGTAGATGTCACTGCCCTCCCCCTTTATATATGATAAAGGGAACCTGAGAATTGTGAACAGACTCCCCCCAGGTCTAACCATCTTTTGGCAGAAGCATTCAACAGAACAAAATATGTGGTGCATTTAGGATGTCTGTCCTCTTGTGTGTGCTGCCACTGTTAATTGTCATCAGACTCACAGTGATTTTCAGCAATCCATTGTTTAGGTAATCATCTTCTTTGGCCTGTCCAAGGAAACCCAAACCTGCAGATGGCGGGGCATGCATCCCATCTCCCACCTCCCACTCAGGTGGTCTATGGGGTGCGCCCTCCCAGCGCTGGCGGCCGTTGGGGGCGTGCCCACTCCCCCCCTGCTGCGTGGGTGCCCAGTGGGCATGGGCCCCTCTCGCATGGGTGGCTGGTGGGCAACCACTTCCCCCACCGACACCATCCTGGCTCCAAGAATTCTCTCCAGAACAAGTCCACCTTGCGGCAGTGTGGTGGCTTCACTGTACCAGTCTTGAAGAGGGCCAGTGCCCAGCATCCATCCTGGGTGAAGGAATCCATTGGTTCCGGCTGTGGAAGCCTCATGGAGTTGTGGCTGCTATGTGGTACGGTGCAGGCTCTGTGGTAGGGGGTTGGGAGCCATAAGACTCACCCATTCCTCCTTGGAAATCCTTGAATTCCTGTTGTTGAGCCTCGATCTTCACTGAGGGCCAGTCATCAACTGTTTAACTGTTCAATTATCAATAAGCCGAAGTCTGTAGAAGGCCATAGTGGCCCTGCTTTAAGTGGTTCGCTGCTCCCGCAGCTCACCACGCTGTCCCTGCCCCCACCACCATCTTGGATCTCTCACTTTCTTTATTTTTTTAAAAATATTCATTCATTGTTGCACAATTTCCTCCTTCCCTCCCTCTTTCCTCCCCTCCCCCAGTCTGCTTTGCTCTGCACCTCTTATTCTCGAATATTGTCATACATATAATGTCTAATCAAATATTCCTTTTAAACAACTCTTTCCTTCATCTGTTCCAATGCAGTGGTCATTATCTATCCACTCTTTTCCTAGTTTCTCCCTAAGCCCCCATGTCAATTCTGCTTTATAAAAGTGGTGTTATGCAGTATTTGTCCTTGTGTGACTGAGATAGTTCACTCAGCATAATGTCCTTCAGGGTCATTCATGCTGTGTGATGTTTTATGAGTTCATTGTTTTTCAATGCTGCATAAATTTTTGTCATGTGAATATACCATAGGTTGGTGGTTGTTTTTTTTTTTTTTTTTTTTATCAATCATTTGTGAATAAGGCACTTGGGTTGCTTCCATCTCTTTGCTACTGTGAATAATGCAGCAATAAATATGGGTGTGCATATATCTATTTGGATGGCAGCTCTAGTTTCTTTAGGGTATATTCCCTGTAGTGGTATTGCTGAGCCAACAAATGGTATTTCTATATCCAACTTTTTGAGAAAACATCATACTGTCATAGTGGTTGCACCACTTTACACTCCTATCTGCAACCTCACCAGCATTTGTTATTTACTGCTTTGTTAAACCTTGCTATTATTGTTGCTGGGGTGAAATAATATCTCATAGTTGTTTTGATTAGCATCTCTCCGATAGCTAGGGATTTTGAACATTGAAGAAGAAATTTTCTAAAAAATATGTCTTAGTATAATATTTTAAAGGGCTTACTTACTAAAAACTGCATTCAAAACAGGTCATGACAAAAGGAATATTCCTAATGTAAGATGGATCTTGGCTGAAAGCAGAGACTACCAGATAGATGTTTACTCGCATCTTGATTACAGAAAAGGCATTTGTCTCTGTGGATGATAACAAATTATGGCTGATATTGAGAAGACTGGAAATCCCTAAATAGTTAAATGTGTTTGTGCAAAACCTGAACATAGATCAAGAAGTCAGTTCTAACTCAAAGGCAAGGAAAAACAACAACATTTATATATTGGGTCATTCTTTGCATCTTATACAAAAATTAATTTAAAATTATTTACAATTGAATATGTGACAGTGTGGATCATAACAAATTATTTATAGTAAACATTGAGAAAAATGAGAATCTCAGAATCCTTAATTATATGCTAAGCAACTAATCAAGAATCTAGACTTTATGAAAAAGAATATGACAACAAAATTGGAGGTAGACTCATCAACAACCTATATCTTGCTTGCTGAAAGTGAAGGGGACTTCAAAAATTGCAGAAACTCGAAGACTATAGCCTTCAATATGGATTATATTTCAACATCAAGTAAATAAAAATCTTCAGGTCTGGAGAGCATTATGCTGAGTGAATTAACTCAGTCCCATGAGGAAAAACTTTTAAGATTATTATTGTAGAATGTGTATGGGTTCCAAAGGAGAAGGGGAAGCAGAGGGGTGAGGGTGGCAAGGGTTAATCATGGGGTCATACAATTTGATGTGTGTAAAGGAAGGAAATGGGAAAGAGCCTGTGAAAAACAAAGTACACAAACTTTAAGTAGACCAGTATAAAAATAAAAATTTTATTTAAATAAAGAAAAATCTTCATCACTAAGCCAATAAGCAGCATCATGATAGATAAAGATTGAAATTGTCAATGATTTAATCTTACTGGGATCCACTATCAACACCCTTGGCATCAGCAATTAGATTAGAAGACATATTGCTTTGGAAAATTTCACTGTCCAGGACCTCCCCAGAGTATTAAGGAGTGATGATATCAGTTTCAAGAATAAGGTACACCTGATTCAAACTATGGTCTTTTCAATCACTCTCTGTGCATCTAAGAGTTGGACTACAAATAAGGATGACAAAAAAAGAATTGATATGTCAAATATGTCTTGGAGAAAGTTCAACCAAAGTGTTCCTTAGAAGGATATTGAGTGAAATATCTCAGTCAAAAAAGGACATATACTACATAACACTGCTATTATAAAATAGGGCTCACATGGGGATTTAGAAGGAGATTAGGGGGAAAGTGAATAAATAACAAGCACTGCATTGAAACAGGTGAGGGGAAGAATTATCAGAAAGGAATATATGATTTTATCAGAAAGGAATGTATGATTAGGTGTTATATGCATGACAAAAATCTGGAACAAGAGGTGCATTGCAAGTGGACTGATGGGAGGGAGGAAAATGAGCAATAATGAATGAATGAAAAAAAGAAGCAAGGATAGTGAAATTTCATCTCACATATTTCGGGCATGTTGTTTAGGGGGGGCCATTCCTTAGAAAGGGACATCTTGCTTGGAAAGGTGGAGGGAGAGTCAGTGAAAGAGAGGAAGACTTTCAAGGAGATGGAGTGACACAGTGACTTCAGCAATGGGCTCAAGTGTGTCAGAGATGATGACAATGGAACAGGATAGGACAGGGTTCACATCTGTTGTTCATAGGGTTGCTATAAGTTGTCCTTGATTCAATGGCCCCTAACAACAACATGTGAATTAAATTAGACTATTCACATAAAGAACTGGTATGAGTGGATTTCTCTGTAACTTTGATGTTAGGAATAACTTTCTAACTTTGGCTCAAATCCAAAAGTAAAGAAAAAAATGCTTATGAAATATTGTTGAGTTGATGCCATTAACCTAGTTCTGACTTATAGTAACCCCATATGGGGTCATTATAAAGGAAACATTTTCTGATTCTACACCAATTTCACAATCTCTGTTGTGCTTAATAAACTCATTGCTGTAGTCACTATGTCAATTCATTTCATTGAGTCTCTCTCTTTTTGTTGACCCTCGACTTTTCCAAATATGATGTCCCTTTCCAGGAATGGCACCATTTGGTAACCTTTAAACCTTGATATTAAACCAAAAGATAACTAGCAAGAGAGGCAAAAATATTTGCAGCATTCCTCTAAACAAGGGACTAATATTCCCAATTTTTCCCACATTAGGAAAAAACACGACAATTCTATAAGAGAAAAAGACTTGATTTACAGTCTAATATATTTTTTAAAAACCTCAAACTCTAAAAAATTGAAAGACAAAGGATTAAACCCCAGTTTTTAGAAATAGAGAAAAGATACAAATAGACCATTCACTAAAAAAAAAGATTGAACAGAAATCTTCCAAATGTATGAAAAAGTTCAAACATCCATAATTTATTATTTGTTTATTTGTGTGTGTGTGTGTGTGTGTGTGTGCCGCAAATTGGATCTGATTGGTACAGGAGGTGATTGGCCCTCCTTCTCCTGCAGAGCACCTTATGGATTTGAATCACACTCCTCTGTGATTATAGTGCAGCTTCTTGCCACTAGGCCACCAGAGCTCCCTTCAAACACCCATAATTTAAGAAATACAAATTTAAAGCACAGTGAGATATCATTTTTCATCTAACAATACTTGGCTTATAAAAAAAAATTAATTCTTGGGGAGCTCTGGTGGTCTAGTGGCAAAAAAGCTGCATTGCAACCCCAGGGGTATGTGGTTCAAATCCACCAGACGCTCTGCTGGAGAAGGAGGGGCAATCTCCTCCTGTGCCAGTCAGATCCAATCTGACCGTACACACACAAAAATAATAATAAAAAAATTTAATTCCTCCATTGCTAAGCGTATGTAGAAATAAACTATTTTACACATTGCTAGTCAAAATGCAAATTGATATAACTCTTTGGTGGGAAGTTTGGCAATATGCAGACATACTATATATACACTTTCAACCCAGAAATCTCACTTTGAGGAATTTATTCTCAGATATATGCCCCCAGTATAAAAATATGCATGCACAAGATTATTGCAGTAGTTTAGGAGAATATCTTTGTAAATGACATATTTCATAGTTCATTAAAACTCTCATTCCCATTAAGTAAGAACCAACTCATCGCTGACCTCCAGAGTTTTTCGAGGTTATAAATTGCACAGGAGATTGCTCATCTTTCTGTCACTCAACCAGTACCACCAAAATATGTATTAAGCCTCAAAAATTTAACATGAAAACAAAGAACTCAATCACAAAACCATTCGAGGACTTGACTAGACACTTCAGGAGACTAGACACTTCAGGAGAGTAAACCCAGAACCCAATCAGATGAAGGGAAGATGATCCATGTGAGCTAGAGTCACTTACTGCAACCTGACAGCTTGCTCTGGACTGGGCTTTGCTAGTGGAGGCAGATGCACCAAGTTTCCAAGTTGAACAGAGGATTCTTCAGCAAAAGGGACATGCTTGTTCCTTCAGAGTACTGGTTTGATAGGGATGGACAAATAAAAAATTAGCTGTCTAAAAGAGGGACACGAGAGCATGAGACATTAAGAGCTGATTAACAGACTTTCATGAATGTAGTTGTTAGTAAGATGATTGTAAGGAGGGGAAACTTCACTATATTTATGAATGAAATATAGTGTAAATGAAGGAGTATATTAAACACAGTGTACATGCATGAAACACAATGTATGTTGTTATGTGCCGTTGAGTCATTTGCAACTCATAGCGATCCTATGTACTAGAACTCTGAACCCTACTCTGTCCTGTGCCAACCTTATTTTCTCTGACACACCTACCTCCATTACCCCAGTCACTGAATCAATCCATCTCATTGAGGGTCTTTCTCTTTTGCACTGTCCTTCCACCATAATGTTCATCTTTGTAACATGCCCAAAGTATACCAGACAAAGCCTCAGAATTCTTGCCTCCAAGGAACAGCCTGGTCTCACCCTCTCTAGGACGAACCTGTTTGTTCTCCTACCAGTCCACAGTATTTTCAATACTCTTCTCCAGCACCATAGCTCAAAGGCATCAATTCTTCTATCATTCCTAGTCATGGTCTAGCACTCTGATGCAAAGCAAGTAATTGCAAATACTGTGGCCTAGAACAGGCACACCTTAGTCTCCAGACTGTCATTGTTGCTCTTCAGTATTCTGGAGAGGTCTCTGACAGCAGACTCTCCCAAGGCAATTCGTCTTTTGCCATCTGCATAATGCAAGTTGTTGATGGGTCTTCCTCCAATCCTGATGCCACACTCCGCCTTCTAGAGGCCAACCTCCTGAATGATATGTTGTGTATACAAATTTAAAAGGAATGGGGATAGGACCCACCCCTGGAGTACACCCTTCCCCATTTTGAATCATCCATTGTTTCCTTGCTCTCTTCTGTCGATTGCCTCCTGGTCCAAGTATAGGTTTCACATATGCACAATCGTGTGTTCTGGAATTGCCATTCTTCTCTGAGTTAGCCACAGTTTGTTGAGATCCACACAGTCAAAAGCCTTTGCAGAGTCAATGAAACACAAATAGATATTCCCCTGGTATTCTCTGCTTTCAGCCAAGATCCATCTAACATTAGTTATAATATCCCTAGTACCACAGCCAATCTGCACTTCTGGCAGTTCTGTGTTGATGTTCTGTTCCAGTCATTTTTGGAATGATAAAAATATTTATTTTAAAAAATTGTAAAAAGGAAAGAAAACGGCTAGGAAATGGTCATGAAACATATGAAAGTAGCTTAAGGTCACTAAACCATCAGAGAGATACAAATCAAAACTCCAGAAAGAAAGAATTTCATTCTTAGTAGGACGGCTAGATAAAAACAAAACTGGAAACAAAACAAAACCAAAAAAACCCCAACAACAAATGTTGGAAAGGGTATAGAAAAATTGGACTCTTTATCTACTGTTGGTGAGAATGTAAAATAGTACAGCCATTGTGGGAAAAAGTGTAACAATTCCTCAAAAACATTAAAAACAGAATTACTCTATAACCCATATATATTGCAGCACTATTCACAATAGCTAAAGCTAGAAACACATTATATGTCCTCCAGTGGATTCATGAATAAACAAAATGTTGCATATACAAACAATGGAATATCACTCAGTCCGTAGGAGTAAACAAGTCTTGATACATACTAAAATGTGGATAGAGCTTCCAGACACTGTACTGTGTAAAATAAGGTGATCACAATAGGAGGCATGTGATATGGCCACTGTACTTAAAAAGATAAGAACAGGACAATGCCAATCATTCTTAGCAGCAGAGAGTGAGAGGACTAGAGAAAAGGGAGTTTATTGTTTGTGGAACAATAAATTTCAGTGTACAGTGATTAAAAAAAAAAACACCATTGAATAAAGTTACTGTTGTGCTGCCAATTTATGTGTAATTGCTGTTGATAAGTTGTACACCTGTAAAAAACTGAATTGTAAAACTTGGTATAATAGAGCTATTTATGAAAATGAAAATGACCAAAAAAAAAGTGATTGCTGAGATGACTTATGTACAACCAGACAAGAAATGGGATTTGTTTCCTTGGAAGTCAAAGATCATAAATTTATAATCTCTGTCTTATTACTATCCCACAAGATTTGCCAAGCTGTAATCATTAGAGGAGCAGATTTCACCAGGATTTTTCTCTCGTTTTGCTGCTGGATGTGTTTGAATGTGTGTTCTAACAGCAGATCTGTTATCAGCAAGCTGGTACCAACCACCATTCCATCTTTGTGCAAACAAAGCCTGACCTGGAAATTTACAGCCATAGAATTCCTCAAGAAATGTGTTTTCCTTTCTAGGTAAGTAAAAATACTGACTTTGTCTAGAGAGATTTTCCAGAAGTCTCTGGTGGTGCAGTTTTTAAGCACTCAGCTGCTAAACAAGTAGTTAGTAGTTTGAAACTACCAGTTATTCGGGCAATGGTCTCTTCAATCACTTGCTATGCATCTGAGAGCAATAAATAGGTGTCATAAAATAAGTAAAAAAAAAAAACCAAAAAACAACCCTGATTTTTTCCCCATGTAGTGTTTTTATTCTTCTTGACATTGAGCCTCAATCCATATTGGAGGCTGCATTCCCTGACCCTCCGCAGCAGGTGCTTCAGGTCCTCTTCAGTTTCAGCAAGCAGGGTTGTGTCATCTGCATAACACAGACTGTTGATAAATAGTCTACCAATCTTGACCCCACATTTCTCCTCATAGAGCCCAGCCTCCCGAATAATCTGTTCTGCATATAGGTTGAAAGGTATGGAGATAGGATGCATCCCTGGCGTACGCCCTTCCCAATTTTGAACCATGCAGTGTTGCCTTGCCCTGTTCTGACGACTGCCTCCTGGTCCAATGATCAAGTGTTCTGGGATTCCCATTCTTCTCAGAGTCAGCCATAGTTTGTTATGATCCACAGAGTCAAATGCCTTTGCATAGTCAATGAAACACAGAAAGACATTCCTCTGGAAGACAAAGATTCTCACCACTGGACCAATTGGCAGCATCAGGATGGATGGTGAAAAGATTGAGATTGTACACAACTTTAGTTTGCTTGGCTCCATGGTCAACACTCTTGGCACAAGTAGCCAGGAAATTAAAAGGTGTATTGTGATGGGAAAGTCTGCTGTTAGGGACCTCTCCAGAGTACTGAAGAGCAATGGTGTCTCCCTGGAGACTAAGGTGTGTTTGATACAGGCCATGGTCTTTGCAATCACTTGTTATGCATCAGAGAGTTGGACAATGACCAAGGAGGATAGAAGGAGAATTGATGCCTTTGAGCTGTGGTGCTGGAGAAGAGTATTGAGAATACCATGGACTGCTAGGAAAACAAACAGATTTGTCCTGGAAAGGGTTAAACCGGGTGGCTCCTTTGAAGCAAGGATTCTGAGGCTTCGTCTAACATACTTTGGACATGTTGTGAGGAGAGACTGGTCTTTGGAGAAGGACATTATGCTGGGTAGAGTAGAGGGACAGTGCAGGAGAGGAAGGCCCTCTGTGAGGTGGATTGATTCAGTGACTGGGATAATAGGGATGGGAGTGTCAGAGACAGTGCGAATGGCACAGGATAGAGCAGGGTTTAGGGCTGTTGTACATAGGGTCGCTATGAGTCGCAAGTGACTCGACGGCACATAACAACAACACAAAGTGTTTTTATTTGGTAAATGTAAAACAAAAAAAAAAATCCCCCAAACAAACAAACGTGTTATGGAAGAAGAGTGGGTTTTTTTAACACTCCAAAAGAGAATGACTTGAGTGCTAAGTTAGAAGATGGAAAGAATAGATGAGTGTCAGCCAGCACCAGGAATACACTGAAGCATGAACACATGCGATCAGTTCACAAAACTTCTCCTGCATCCATCTTTCATGAATATGTAGCTGTAGATGTGAAGCGTAGAGGAGGAGGTGGAGATTGGACATATTCACCTCATACACTGTGGTTTGTGCAATCGAGGTGATCTAAGGATCCAGGACAATCCTGCACTCTTGGCACTAGCAGTCTGGAAACCAAAAAACAAATTGCATTAGGAAAATCTGCTATTAGGGAACTCTCCAGAGTGTTAAAGAGCAACTATGTTCATTTAGAGACCAAGGTGCACCTGATCCAGGCCATGGTCTTTGCAATTATTTGCAATGCGACAATTACCTGGACAGGGACTACGAATTACATAAGAATTGATAACTTTGAGTTATGATGCAAGTGAAGAGTATAGAACATACCATGGACTACTAAGAGAACAGACAGCTCTCTTAGAGATGGTTGCTCCTTGGAGGCAAGGATTTTAAAACTCCATCTGACATACTATAGGCATGTTTCTAGGAAGGACTAGACCTTGGAGAAGGACATCCTGCTTGGAAGGATGACAGGCCAGCATAAGAGAAGATGACCCAGGACGAGATGGATTGAAACAGTGATTATGGTATTCTGGAGAGCTGTGTCAGAGACAATAAGATTGGCTCAAAACAGGGCAGAGTCCAGAGCTATTGTTGATATGGTCCTATGAGTTGTAGTCAACTTGAGTGCATATAACAAAAACAATCACCACAAACTGTGAGATTGTTTGCATTGGGAATATCTGCTGTCAAGGATCTCTGTAGAGTGCTAAAGAGTAATGATGTCAGTCTAAAGATAAAGCTGTCCCTGAACTAAGCTGTAGTCTTCTCAATTGCTTGCTATGCCTCTGAGAGCTCAACAATGATTAACAATGATAGAAGTAGAATTGATGCCTTTTATCTGTGGTGCTGGAGAAGAGTATTGAACATACTATGACTGTCAAGAGAATAAATAGGTCTGCCCTGGAGAGGGTGAAATCCTTGGAGACAAGGATTTTGAAACTTTGTCTCAACATACTTTGGTCATATTGTCATATTGTTATATTGGAAGCCAGTGTTTTGAAGGGTAGAATGTCATGGATGAGATGGATTGACACAGTGACTGTGGCAGTGGGCCACGTGTGTCAGAGATGGTGAGGTTGGTTCAAGATAGGACAAAGTACAGAGCCTTTGTTCATAGAATTGCTATGAATCATAGTTGACAGCACATAACAACAACTATTTGTTAAAGTGACCCACTAAAGTTGTATCTGTTATGGCAGCACTAAATAACTAAGATATAGAAGAAAGGCAGAAAGTTTCATGGTTCTTGGATATTGGAATAATCTATTCTTTCATGTCTTTATTTAAAAATATTGTGCTGTGTGCTAGGCACATGCTAAGTGCCAAGTCAAGAATTTTTACAATATGGATTGTAGGACTGCGTGAATTTCACATTGTATACTACTTTTAAAACCTTCTTCACCATATTGTAGAATTTAATATCCAAGAGAAGATGGAATTCATCTTCTTCAGGCCATAAAGAGTTCTCAGGTAACTTACTGTATTGTGTTAAATGTGATGTCAAATTTCTAGTTTATGACCCCAAATTGGTAAACTCTTTTCTTAACACCTCATCACTGAAGGCCTTGCTTTATTTTCATTTTCAGTTCAACAATGTGTATCAAAGATTACTTTGTTGTGTTTGGAATTATGTGTGAGGGATCATATCCATGGTAAGAAGTGAGTGGTATGCCTTTTTCTCTGATATCCTGGTGGCTCTTTGATTTGCAACTTCATTGTTACATACTTTTGAGTTGCAACCAACTTATAGCTGATTTTCCAATGGGTTTTCAGAGGCTGACTATCATACAAAAGGAGATTGCACGTCTTTGTCTTCAGAGCTGCTGATGGATTTGAATTGGCAATGTAACCCCTTAGTACTAGACCACCAGAGCTCCCTTATGTTTACTGAAAAGATTTTTAAGAGACAAAGAAACAATAAAAATAACTATGAGATACCATCTCACTGCAGTCAGAATAGCAAAATTTAACAGAACAGCAAGCAATAAATGCTTACGAGGTTGTGGAGAGGCTGGAACCCTTATTCACTGTTGGTGGGAGTGTAAAATGGTGCAACCACTGTGGAAGGCGATATGGCGCTTTCTCAAAAAGTTGCAAATAGAGATACCATTTGACCCAGGAATTTCACTACTGGGAATATGCCCTAAAGAGACCATAACCAACATTCAAGCAGAAATATGCATGTCCAAGTTTATCATGGCTTTGTTCACAATAGCAAGGAGTTGGAAACAACCTAAGTGCCCATCAACAAATGAATGAATAGAGAAGCTGTGGTATACTCACACAATGGAATACTTTACTGCATTGAAAAACAAGGAACTCATGTAATATTATTCAAAATGGATGAGTCTGGAGGACATTATGCTGAGTGAAGTATCTCAGTCACAAAAGGACAAATACTGCATGGTGCCACTGTTGTAAAACAGGACTGACATCAGGGATGGGGGGAGACTGAGAAAAATGGGTTCAATAATGTATACTTCATTGAAACAGATGAGGGAGAAAACTGTTTAAGAGGGATATGTGATTAGGTATTTTTTGTGAATACAGGAGAACAGAACGAAGGCTGCATAGTGGAGTGGGCCTGGGGAGAGGGATTATAAAACAATGAAATCATTTTTCTTTTACTTTTCCAAGAGGGTAGTGTACTAGAGGGGAGGGTTGGGAGGGGAGAAAAGTGAGACAATGAATGAATGGAAATCCAAAGTCTCTGTAAATTTTCATTGAAATTAATAATAACTTTTTTAATAAGAGAGAGACAAAGAAATCTTATGGCATCAAGAGAAAAGAGCTTTCATACACAGAACATATTCTTCTCCAAAACTACATTTATGTTTTAATAATTTTCTGTTGGTAAAGGACCAGGTCTTGCTGGTTGGAAAATTCTTTGCTAAAAGAAAGTTGTGTTTTATAGCATTCAGATGACAAGGTTAATCTTCAATAAGTGCTCTTGTTGTTGTTGTTGTTGTTGTTGTTGTTGTTCAGCACCGTCAAGTCACAGGCAACTCATAGCGACCCTATGAAGGAGAGTCCTCGATGCTTGGGATCCTTGAAGATGCGTAATGGAACTGTTGCAGCCTAGAAGACACAAATTTAACTAACAAGTTGAAAGTACATGAGTCAAAAATTAAAAGCAATAATATTACAAGTAGAGGTCCTAACAGTGGCACAAATCAAGTTACAGAGGGATGGTAGTTCTTAAAAGAAAAGGCTTATTGACTAGCACTTTGCCTATTATAGTATAAAAGTTAAGAACCACAAGATGTAGAGGCTCAACTATGTCATCTATTGTTCTTAAGTCCTAGACCAAATTCTATCCAGCACTGGGTTGTTTTGCAGCTCGGAAGTCCACATGCAAGGCAGAGGTGAAGTAAGGAACTGCTTATGAGGTTTTCCATCAATTCCAACAACTAAGAAATAGTAAGAAAAGTTGGGACCTCAGAAGGCTTTTAGGACCAAATAATAGGCTCTTGTATCCAGGAGAAAAAGAATATACTTACCAGTAATGTTAATGCTCACCCACGGCTCTTCTGGGAGGATCTGAATTGTTGTAGCATAATCTTTTGTTTTCTTGACTACTGCTAGCATAAGTGTTGATTGTGGTTCCAAGTAAAATGAAGTAATTGACAGCTACAATCTTTTCTCCATCAGTCTTAATGTTGCCTATTGTTGCAATGGTGAGGATTTTTTTTCTTGATATTGAGATATAATCCACATTGAAGGGAGTAATCTTTTATTTTCTGCAGCAAGTTTTTCAAATCTTTTTAACTCTTGGCAAGCAAGATTGTGTCATTTGCATAATAAGGGCTGTTGAGATGTCCTCCTCCAGTCCTGATACTACAATCTTCTCCATATAGTTCAGCTTCTCAATTTACAGATTGAATAGGGATGAAGAAAGGATACAACTCTTTTTCATACCTTTCCAAATTTTAAACCATGCAGGGTTCCCTTGTTCTGTGTGGACAATTGCTTCTTGTTCTGTGTAAGTTTCTCATGAGCATAATTATGTGTTCTGGGATTCCCATTTTCCTAAATATTACCCAGTATTTGATATGATCCACACAGTCACATTCCTTTGCATAGTCAATAAAACACAACAAAACACCTTTCTTGTATTATCTGCTTCTAGCCAAGATCCATCTGACATCAAATGATAGCATGCATGGCTTCTTTGGAATCCAGCTTGAATTTCTGACATTTTCCTGTGAATGTACTATTCCATGCATTTTTTTTTCTAAAAGCTGGTTTACTTAAAAATACTCAAGAGAGTTTAAAAATTCTAAAGGATCAAAGACATCCATGTTTAATAAAGCTTTTAGTGAGGTGGTACCTATCTGTGTCTCCATTGCTTCAGCTTCAACTGTATATTGGTTATTTTGATGCCTCAGAGTCTCAAAATGTGAGTAGACATTTCATCTATGTTTCTGTGGTCATTAAAGCCCATCAGGGTAGTAATGGTCAAAACAGTACTTCCCACAGTAGTCATTGATACTCTAATTTAAAAAGTTGTATAGTTCATAGTCCAAATTAAAAATCATGTTCCAGATATCCAAATTACAAATCTGGCAATTAAGAAAAAGGCACTTTTATAGATTCTAGAATATTGATCCACTATTCTTTTCTGCATCTGGTCCAACAGTTATCATCCTGAAACAGAATCATGGTAATACCTTTTCTAGTAGTAAAAGCAACTTTTTAACAAACAACTGGAACAGCTACCCACCCTTCAAGATGAAAAAATTCCATTTATTTTTAAATAACCTTCAGTAAGATTTTACTTGCATGTGATATTAATGATATTGTTTGATAGCTTCAACATTTATTGATCACTTTTTATTTAAAAAATGGGGGGAAATACGGATCTCTTCTAGGCAGCTGGCCAAGTAGCTGTCTTCTAAATTTTTTGTCATAGATTAGTGAGTATGCTCAGGGCAGTATCCGTTTCTTTAAATATGTCAATTGGTATTCCATCAATTCCTGGGGCTTTATTTTTTGGCCAGTGCCTCCTGGGCAGCTTGGTCATCTTCCTTCATTAATTGGTTCTTAATCATATGCTACTTCTTGAGACAGTTCAGTATTGATCGATTCTTTTTTAAAATTTTTTTATTTTATGTTTATTTACTTACAAAGTTAATATAAATTGTTTTTCACACTCCAGATCTTTCACATTTCCTTTATCTACCCTTCCCTCCACCCATAAAATTGTGCAACATATGATTAAGCACACTCCTGCCCAACCTCACCTCTCTGCTCCCCTCCTCCACACTTTGGATCCTCACACATGTTCTAGAACGGTCTTATATAATATTTGTCCTTATAGTACTCAGTTAGTTCACTTAGCATAATGCTCTTCAGTCCCACTCATGTTACGTAGTATAGTATTCCATCATCTGAATATACCATAATTTCTAAATTAAATTTGCTGTTAGACATTTGGGTTGTTTCTATATTCTTGCTATGGTGAATAATGCTGCTATCAACATTGGTGTACAAGTCTCCATTTGTGCCTCAGTTTTCATTTTATCGAGTTATATTCCAAGCAGTGGAATAGCTGGGTAATATGGAATTTTAAGTTAAACTTTCTGAGAATATGCCAAACTGCCTTTTAGAGTGGTTGTATCATTTTACAATCCCACCAACAAAGCATAAGAGTCCCTATCTTGCCACATCTTCTCCAGCATTTATTACTTGCTATCCTGTTAAATTTTGCCATTGCTACTGGAGTGAGATTCTCACCACTGGACCAGTTGGTAGCATCAGGATGGATGGCAAAGAGATTGAGACTGTTCACAGCTTCAGTTTGCTCGGCTCCACGGTCAACACTCTTGGCACCAGCAGCCAGGAAATCAAAAAA
>NW_006399907.1:8130748-8134049 GCF_000299155.1 Elephantulus edwardii | reverse complement strand
AAAACTAATAAAATTTAATAAAAATAAAAGAAAAAAAAACCAAGCTACTCCTCGGAGGCAAGGATTCTGGGGCTTCATCTGACATACTTTGGGCATGTTGCAAGGAGGGACAGGTCCTTGGAGAGGGACATCATGCTTGGGAGGGTGGAGAGATGGCCCAAGAGGGGAAGACCCTCTATTAGATGGATTGATTCAGTGACTGGGGTAATTGGGATGAGTGTGTCAGAGGCAGTGTGATTGGCACAGGATAGAGCAGGGTTTAGGACTGTTGTACATAGGGTCGCTATGAGTCGCAAACAACTCGACTACACATAACAACAACAACAACTGGAGTGAGATGGTATCTCATTTTTGGTTATAATTTGCATCTCTCTTATTGACAGTGATTTAGAGCATTTCATCTGCTGTCTTGTTGGCCATCTGACTGTCTTCCTCTGTGAAAAGTCTTTCCATGTCTTTTGCCCATCCTGTAATTGTGTTACCAGTTTTTTTTCTTGTGGAGACCCTGTAGGATTCCATAAATTTTTTATATGAGACCCTTATCTGAGATGGTATTGCCAAATGTTTTTTTCACAATCAGTAGGTTTTCTTTTCACTTTGTTGGAAAAAGGTTTTGATGTGCTCAGAATTTTAATCTTTAGAAGGTCCCATTTGTCAGTTTTAATATTTCCAGATTGTGCATTTCTGGCTGTATTTGGCACTCTCTTTAGACCATAGGCCAGGCCATCTAACCTTGATCTCAGTTTGTCTCCAATGACCTTTATGGTTTGGGCCTTTACTCCTAGGTCTCTGATCCACCTTGAGTTGATTTTTGTGTATGGTATGAGATGTGGATCCTGTTTCAGCTTTCTGTAGGGAGCAGTCCAGTTATGCCAGCACCATTTGCTGAAGAGGTGTGATAGGTTTTATTTCCATATATATATACACAAAAGGCCTGAAGCCTTTCTATAACTATCGTTTTGTGTATATATATATATATATATCGTCTCTCTCTATATATAGAGGGCCTTTGAACATCAAAGTCAGTTGGGCCTGAGAGTCCAGTGTTATTTTTGAAGGAACATTCTTCTAAGTTGTGCTGCACTCCTCTATCAGTTTGCTACACTGAGATAATTAGGATTTGCTGTGATGCTGAACCTTGTGCCATTGGGGTGTCAAATACAATAATGGCTGCCCATGGGGGAGTATGTTTTGTGGAGCTCCCAGTTTAAGACAGGTTTAGAAGCAGAAGTGGCATTTACTTCCTAAATCATGTGCCTATGAACTTGGAGAAATGATGATCATTATAGAAAGGTTTCAGGCCTTTTGTTCATAGGATCACTATGAGTTATGCTTGACTTGATGGCAATTAACAACAACAACAACAACAATTGGATTGCATGGAACATGTAGATTACTTTTGGTAGGACAGTCATGTTCACAATATTGAGTCTTCCTGTCATGAACAGGTCATATTTTTCCATTTCTTTAGGCCTTTTATTGTGTCTCACAGAAATGTTCCGTAGTTTTCTTTGTACAGGTCTTTTGTGCCTCTAGTTAGTTCACTCCCAAGAATCTCAGTGCCTATTGTAAATAGTATTCCATTTTTGTCTTCTTCCTTTGAGTTCCTTTGTTAACTGTGGAAGAATCCTACTGATTTTTGGATATTGATCTTATACCCTGCCACTCTACTAAATCTGTCTACTAGCTCTAACTTTTTGTTATTGTTCTTAGCGTTTCCTGTGTACACTATCATGCCATCTGCATATAGTGACAGTTAAACCATCTCTTTGCCAATCAGGATAACTTCTATTTCCTTTTATTGTCATATTGTCCTAGCAAGCACTTCCAATACAATATTGAATAAAAGTGGCAATAGTGGGCATCCTTATCTGGTTCCTGTTCACAAGGAAAATGTTTTTACTCTTTCTCCATTGAGAATGATGTTGGCTCTTGGTTTTGCATATATCTATTTTTCATTATGAGGAAATTCCTTTCTATTCAAGTTTTGCTGAGTGTCTGTATCAGGAAGGAGTGTTGGATTTTGTCAAAGGCCTTCTCTGCTTCAATTGCTAAGATCATATGGTTCTTGTTATTTGCTTTGTTAATGTGGATAATTGATTTTTTTTTGTTTTGAACCATCCTTGCATACCTGTTATATCCCACTTGTTTATGATGAATTTTTTTATATGCTTTTGTATTCTATTGTCTAAGAGTTTGGTAAGGATTTTTGTATCTATATTCATGAGAGATATTGGTCTGTAGTTATCTTTCTTGATAATATCTTTGCCTGCTTTTGGTATTATGGCTATGCTTGCTTCATGGAATGACTCTGGGAGTGTTTCTTCTTTTTCTATATATTTTTTTTTAATTTAATTACAGTTGCTGATAGATCTTCTCTGAATGTCTGGTAGAATTCAGTTGTGAAGATTTCTGGGCCAGAACTTCTCTTATGTGGAAGCTTTTTTATGACCTGTTCAATTTCTTTGTTTGTGATGAGTTTGTTCAAGTGCTCTACATTTATCCTTGACCATCTGGGTGGGGCATGAGTTCAATGAATTTGTCCATTTCCTCTAGGTTTTTTAATTTTTCAGAGTAACAATATCATTGATATCACATGCAAGCTGGATTCTGCTGAAGATTATAGAAAAACATTTGGAACAATATGTCAACAGAGAACTTCTAGATGTGCAGGCTGGATTTAGAAGAGGTCATGGTTATTGTTGTTAAGTGCCGTCCAGTCACAGGGGACTCATAGCGACCCTATGAAGGAGAGCCCTCGATGCTTGGGTGCCTTTCATCCTCTCTCCAAGTTCATAGGGTTTCCGGAGGCAAGCTATTATGGAAGTTGGTGCCACTCCTCCTTCCAAGCTTGTTTTAATTGGGGAGCTCCACCCCACTCTCTGTCCGCATTGGGTAGCCAACCACTAACGCATTTGACACATCAGTGTCACAGTGTTCAGCCTCACAGCAACTAAAAGTGATCACAACCAAAAGTACACCAGGGCTATACGACCTAGAGAAATGTCTGAACAAAAACAATGAAAGACAGGCTGGAGGGCCACAGATTAAAAGTCACCACCTTTGGCTTGGTAGCATCGCCTTCTGTCCACTGGGGCAGCTGATCTCTCTCTCTGTGTTGATATTATTGTTGTTAAGTGCCCATTGAGTCTGTCTGTGCTTCATTGACTATGCAAAGGCTTTTGACTCTGTGGATCACAACAACCTGTGGATGACTCTGAGAAGAATGGGAATCCCAGAACATTTGATTGTGCTAATGCGAAACCTATACTTGGACCAAGAGGCAGTTGTCAGAACAGAG
>NW_006399907.1:8108908-8123601 GCF_000299155.1 Elephantulus edwardii | reverse complement strand
TCTATTATAGTGTAGAGGTTAGGAACCACAAGATGTAGAGGCTCAGCTATGTTATTTATCGTTCTTAAGTCCTGGAGGAAATTCCATCTATCACTGGGTTGTTTTACAACTCGGAAGTCCGCATGCAAGGCAAAGGTGAAGTAAGGAACTGCTTATGAGGTTTTCCATCCATTCCAACAACTAAGAAATAGTGAGAAGAATTGGGACCCCAGAAGGCTTTTAGGACCAATTAGTAGGCTCTGTGTCCAGGAACTTCTATCATTTCTTAATCAAGTTATTTCTGTCTTTACTTGTTTTCTTTTGTTAAGTTTGCCAATTTTATTTACTCTTTTGAAAAACCAGCTCTTTATCTTATTGTTGGTTTAAATTTTTTCTGTTTTCTATCTCATTGATTTCAGCTCATAACTTTTTTCTAAAGGCTGTATGATTAGATAATTTTTCTTTTTCTATTTGATGAAGAGGTTGAATTAGGTAATTTATTTTCCTTAAAAGAAGTTCTTTTATGTGCATGCTTATTGTTGTGAACTGTCCCTTGAAGACCACCACCTTAGCTGCTTCCTAGAAGTTTTGGTATGTTGTATTTTCATTTTCATTTTCATTTGTTTCAAGAAACTTTTTAATGTCTTTATTTCTTTTATAACCAAATCATGTTCAAGCGGAGTTATTCTGTTTCCACATGGGTGGTTTTGTAAGCATTAACTTCCTTTGGTTAATTTCTAGTTTTATGGCCTTGTGATCTGATAAGATACTTTGTATTATTTCAATGATTTTTTTTAATTTGTTGAGGCTTGCTTTGTTTCCGAATATGTGATCAGTTCTGGAGAATATACCCTGTGCACGTGAAAAGAAAGTGAATTGAGTTTTAGTTGAGTGCAGAACACATCCACCAGTTCAAGTTGGCTTATTGTATAATTTAGATCTTCTGCATCTTTGTCAAATTTCTTTTGCGTTGACCTTTCCTTTGGTGATAGTGATGTGTTGAAGTCTCCTACTACTATTGTGATGCTGTCTATTTCTCTCTGTTAATAATTGTTTTATATATCTTGCAAGCCTATCATTTAGTGCATAAAGATTAACAAAGTTTGTACCTTCTTGATCTGTTGTGTCTTTAATCAGTAAGTAATGCCCTTCCTTATCTTTGATGGTGGTTTTCATTCTGAAGTCTATTTTATCAGAGATTAGAATTGCCACTTCTGCCTCTTTGTGGTTGCCATTTGCTTGGAATACATTTTTCAAGCCTTTGATTTTTTTAATTTATTGATATTTTAATGAAAATTTATAGAGAACTTGGATTTCCATTCATTCATTGTTACACATTTTCCTCTCTGCCCACCCCTCTCCCCAGTTTGCTTTTTTTTTGGAAAAAAAATTCTTTAATTGCTATACAGACCCCCCTCCCCCCCAGTCCACTTTACTATGCAGCTCTTATTCTGGACTCTTGTCATGCCAATAATATCTAATCATATATCCCTTTTATATAGTTCTCTCCCTCATCTGTTTCAATGCCGTGTACAATATTTATCCCCTCTTTTCTTCATCTCCCCCCAACCCCCATGTCAGTACCATTTTATAACAGTGACATTACAGTATTTGTCTTTTTGTGACTGAGATATTTCGCTCAACATAATGTCCTCCATAGTCACCCATTTTGTATTTCATAAGTTCTTTGTTTTTCAGTGCTGCATAATATTCCATTGTGTGAATATAACACAGCTTCCCTATCCACTCCTTTGTTGATGGGCACTTGAGTTGTTTCCAACTCTTTTGCTATTGTGAACAAAATAGCAATAAACATTATTGTGCATATATCTGCTTGGGTGAGACGGTTCTGGTTTCTTTACAGTATATTCCCAGTAGTTGAATTGATGAGTTAAGTGGTATTTGCAACTTTGTGAGAAAGAGCCATATTGCCTTCTATGTTGTTGTTGTTGTTGTTATGTGCCGTGGAGTCGCTTGCGACTCATAGTGACCGTATGTACAACAGCCCTAAACGCTGCCCTGTCCTGTGCAATCACACTGTCTCTGACACTCCCATCCCGATTATCCCAGTCACTGAATCAATCCACCTCACAGAGGGCCTTCCCCTCCTGCGCCGTCCCTCCACCCTCCCAAACATGATGTCCTTCTCCAAGGACTGGTCTCTTCTCACAATATGTACAAAGTATGTTAGATGGAGCCTCAGAATCCTTGCCTCCAAGGAGCCACCCGGTTCAACCTTTTCCAGGACAAATCTGTTTGTTTTCCTAGCAGTCCATGGTATTCTCAGTACTCTTCTCCAGCATCACAGCTCAAAGGCATCAAGTGTCCTTCTATCCTCCTTGGTCATTGTCCAACTCTCTGATGCATAACAAGGGATTGCAAAGACCATGGCCTCTATCAAACACACCTTAGTCTCCGGAGAGACTCCATTGCTCTTCAGTACTTTGGAAAGGTCCCTAACAGCAGACTTTCCCATGGCAATGCGCCTTTTAATTTCCTGGCTACTGGTGCCAAGAGTGTTGACTGTGGAGCCAAACAAACCAAAGTTGTGTACAATCTCAATCTCTTCACTATCCATCCTGATGCTGCCAATTGGTCCAGTGGTGAGAATCTTTGTCTTCTTGACATTGAGCCTCAGTCCATATGGGAGGCTACAGTCCTTAACCCTCTGCAGGAGGTGCTTCAGGTCCTCTTCAGTTTCAGCAAGCAGGGTTGTGTCATCTGCATAATGCAGATTGTTGATAATCGTCCCCCAATCTTGACCCCACATTTCTCCTCATAGATCCCAGCCTCCTGGATAATCTGTTCTGCATACAGGTTGAAAAGGTATGGAGATAGGATGCATCCCTGGAGTATGCCCTTCCCAATTTTGAACCATGCTGTGTTCCCTTTCTCTGTTCTGACTACTGCCTCCTGGTCCAAGTATATGTTTCGCATTAGCACGATCAAGTGTTCTGGGATTCCCATTCTTCTCAGAGTCAGCCACAGTTTTTTATGATCCACACAGTCAAATGCCTTTGCATAGTCAACGAAACACAGATAGAAATTCTTCCAATATTCTCTGCTTTCAGCTAAGATCCATCTAACATCAGCTACAATACCCCTAGTACCACGACCCCTTCTGTACCCATTGTCTTCTATAGTGGTTGTTCATAAGGGTTCCAGTTTTGTCAAAGGGATTATTTACAAAAGAAGTCCAGGGGCTCTACAAGTGAGAACTAAAAAGATGCCAAGTGAGGGCAAGAAAGAAACTGAGGTTTATTAGACATTCATAACAGACTATGAACAGTCAAGACAGACTGACTCTTTTTATTTTACAAAAGAGTTCATATATTTTTTTTTGTTAGCAGGGAATGGGGTTTAATCAGCTGATGGTGCATTTCTTCTAATGGATATATGGTGACTTTGGCCACCTCGTTTATCTATTCCTTGAGTCTGTTGTTTTGCCTCATTCCTTGAGATTCTGTTTTTATTGTCGTATAGTCGCACTCCTTGAGGGTCAGTTTCTTTTGTTATATTGTCACAGTCTTTGTCAAAACCAGTTCTAATTTCCTTTGTCCATGTGTCCTTTGCCATTCCCTGTCAGTTTCTCTACAACCTCACCAGCATTTGTTGTTCATGGCTCTGTTGTATTTTGCTATTGTTACTGGGGTGAGATGATATCTCATAGTTGTTTTGATTTGCATCTCTCTTAGAGCTAGGGATTTTGAACATCTCTTCATGTGTTTGTTCACCATCTGAATGTCTTCTTTGGTTAAGTGTCTGTTCATATCTTGTGCCCATTTTGCAATTGTGTTGTTTATCTTATTGTGGCACCAGCATTTGATTTTTAGTCTGTCTTTCTCTGCACTTTTTAGTTGTGTCTCTTATAGGCAACATATTGATGACATTTTTTTAAAAATCCATTCTTCTACTACTCTTTTTTCTCTTATTTGGTGCATTTAGTCCAGTCACATAAAGTGTGATTATTGCCAGGCCAGGTTTTACTGTTGCCATTTTGCTGTGTTTCTTTTTTGGTTGTTTCTGGTTACTACGGTCCATCCACTTTGCTTTGGTGTCTCTGTACAAAGGACTTCACTTAAAATTTCTTGTAGTTCTGGTCTTGTTTTCACCAATTCTTTAAATTCTTTCTTTTCTGCAAAAAAAGAGTCTAATTCTCCTTCATATTTAATGGAGAGGTTTCTTGGGTATAGAATCTTTAGCTGGCAATTGTTTTCTTTCAGCTCTCTCTATATGCCATCCCATTGTCTTCTGTTTCCCCTTTGTAGGTGACTCATTGTGTTTCTCAGGCTGCTTTTAGTATTCTACCCTTATCTTTTATGAATATGACTATGATGTCTTGATGTTTTTCTTTTTGAGTCTAATCTATTTGATGTTCATTCTGCTCCTTGAATGCAGATTTCCCTGTTCTTCAAAATACCTGGGAAGTTTTCTTCTAGTACGTCATCCACAATTTTCTTAGTGACTTCCCTGTCACTCCCATGTTCTGGAATTTCAATCATATGTATATTGTTCCTTTTAATTTCATCACACATGATTCTAATGTTTTCTTCATTTTCTTTACATCTTATCTCTGATTTTTTTTCTAGTATGTTTTCAGTGAGGGTTCTGTCTTCCAGCTCACTGACTCTCTGTTCTTTCTCTTTAGTTCTACTTTTTCGTCACTTCAGTGTGTTGGACACTTCTGCCATTTCAGTATTAATACTCTGGATTGGCTTTTCATGCTTTTCTCTTATTTCTAGTACTGTGTTGGCTCTACCCTCTCTGTCTTGTGGTGATTTTTCAAGTTCTTGTAATTCTTTATCTATACTATCAATTCTTTCTTCTATTCTTTCCGTTTTCTTCCATAGTTGTTCATGTTGCTCCTCATCAATATATTTTTTCTGGTTTGCCATCTCTAGGGTATTTGCTCTCATAATGATGTCTATTGTTTCTTCTATCATTTGTGTCTTCTTCTGTAGCTGTTCCAATAATTCCATACCAACATATTTCTTCTGGTTCTCTCTATCTGGGATATTCATTGCGTCTACTTTTTTTTAGGAAAAGGATCCTCTTCCCTTACCCCTGCCACCCCTATGATGTCTAAAGCAGACTGCTCTTTTCTTAGCATTATGTTAGTCTTTCCTTAACAGATGTTAAGTTGTTAAAACTGTGTAAACCAAGGGTATTGCAATGTTTTGTGAAGGACCTTTATATTGGTGCTCCCCTCTTGAAAACAACAGTTTACCAAGAGAAGGATGACTGTTGCCCTCCTGAAACCATGCCTCCCCCCAAGCCTCTTGCCTTTGAGCTTAGGAAATTCTATGTGATGTAGCTAGACAGCTATTTTTAAGGCCAAAATTCCTGTGATATTGGTGTTTCTGGTGCTGAACAGCAAGAGTGATAGCTGGGAAGTCTCGAAGTGGTGGGCAAGGAGTTCTCCAGGTGGCAGGGGCAGTGGTTACATGTTCGGGGTGGGATTTCAATCTAAAACTACAGTCTTTCAGCCTGGTAGATAGTGGTTCTATTTCCAGCCATAGTGTGAGTGTGCTTGGGTTGGGCTGCAGTCTTTAGCAGATTCCAGAGAAGCGATGGCTCGAAGACGTTTCCAGTCCAGCCATGCTGCACAGGCCTTGGCATCTGCAGCAGAGTGAAGGCAGGGTCTGATCAATTCTTTTCGGTACAGTTTCTCTATGTATTTTTGTGGCAGGAGGACCATATCATATTTGTTATTTTAATATGTATTCTTGAATCAGAACTGATTAATAGCTGATCCTCCTGTGGGTTTTCAGAGGTAGTAAATCACATGGAAAAGATTGTTTCTATTTCTCCCATGCAATTAGTATGTGGAAACCAAAGAAAGGTAAATTTTGCTCTTCTGCTTAATCTAACATTTGTCATCCAAGAAGCAGAAAGAGGGGACCTCATGATAACAAGAGAAAATTGTCTCTTTTGAACTAGAGATTCCGGCACTGAGAACCCCTCAGACTCAAGATATGTAACACCCAGACCTAAGATATAGAACCACCAGGCTCAAAATATGTAACACCCAGACCAAGATGTATAACGCTCAGACCCAAGATATAGAATAGCCAGACCCAGAACATATAACAGCCAGACCCAAGATACAGAACAACTAGACCCAAGATATAGAACATCCAGGCCCAAGTTATTGAACATCTAGACCCAAGATATATAACACCCAGATCCAAGATATCTAAAGAGCTATAATACAGAAAGTGGACAGAGATGTCTAGAAGCACTGGCAGAGAAAGAACACCAGCAAAGACAGCAGAACCAGTAAACTGCTTCAAGATGGCATGATGTATTTCCTGACAGAGAGCAACACAGTTACAGTGAGTGTGGTGATCACTGAGCAATAGCGTTGAATGTATTCAGGATGAGAATTGTTAAGGAACTGGGCTTTCTCTATGTACTTACTGCAATTATCAGCAGAGATAAAAGAGCTCTGTTACTTTTGCTTGAACAGAGCAGAGCAGAGAACAAGTCCACCCTAGATTCCTTTGGAGCTGGGTAAGAGAATGGAGGATGAAACATTGATAGATAAATGCCAATAGGCATGGCTGAGAAAATGCTGTTTTGGTTAAGAACTGCATCCTTTGTTCCTGATCTTGAATTGTGACTATTATCTCAGTTCTATATGCTTATCTCAATGAATTATAGAATCCAACAGAGAAGTAAAGAGTGACTGAAGAGAAATGGATAGTGTCAGAAATAATCTAAAAATTGGAGAGAGGAGGCATGTCTAACTTTCATCTCAAAGATTTGAGCTAGGCGAGTTCTAGTGGTCTAGTGGCAAGAAGCTGCACTGCAATCTCAGAGGTACATGGTTCAAATCCACCAGATACTCTGCTGGAGAAGGAGGAACAATCTCCTCCTGTATCTGATTTGACGGTACACACAAAAAATAATGAAATAAAATAAAAAATTTAAAAAAAAGATTTGAGCTAACGTGGGAGGGACTGAAGAGTATTATGCTAAGAGAACTAATTCAGTCCCATAAGTACAAATACTGGATAAGACCATTATTATAGCTATAGAAAGATAACTAGTAAAAGATATAGAAAGGTAAGGGGGAGCAGAGGGGTGAGGATGAACAGGGGTTGGTAATCATGGTTGGAGCAGGGATGGGTTTAAAGAAAAGAGAAAGATTGGGTGTGAAAAACAATGTACATGAACTTTGTAAGTAAACCAGTATAAAATAAGAAATACACACACAGAGAGAGAGAGAGAGACAGACAGACAACCTGTGATATGCAAACGGCAAAAACTTGCTTTCTGAAAGTGAAGAGGACCTAAATTATTAAGATTAAAGACTATGATTTTCACTGTGGAGTATACCTCAACATTAAAAAAACAAGAACTAGCAACAATGAATGAATGGAAACACAAAATCTCTGTAAATGTTCATTAAAATTAATAAAATTTAATTTAAAAAAAGAAGATATTGAAGAAGATAAAATATTGAAGTTGTCAAGAATTTCTTTTTATTTGGAAAAGAAATCAATATCCATGGAAATAGCAGTCAAGACATCAAAAGATATTACATTGAGCAAATACTCATAGATCTCTTTAGAATGAAAAAGAGCAAGGATGTCAGTTCATGATTAAAGTTCATCTGGTATTGCAGTTGCTTTGTATGCTTCTGAGAGACACTGAATAAGGAAAACCTATGAGGAAGTGATGCTTTTGAACTGTGGTGTTGGTAAAGCGTGTTAAATAAACCACGAATTTCCAAAAGAACAAACTAACCTGACTTGAAAGAAATGCAATCAGAGTTAGAAGCAAAGATTGTGAGACTTTGTTTTTGGGCATGTTGTTAGAAGGGACCAAGTGAAAAATATTCAAAGTCATTGCTGTCGAGTAGAAACAAACTCATCACTGACCCTCCAGTGAGTTTTCAGGAGGCTGTAAATTGCATAAAGAGATTGATCATCTTTTTCCCTCAAAACTGCTTATGAATTTGAACTGAGAGAAAGGCACCACTCTTGGGTTAGCAGCACAACTTCCTACCAACTAGCCCACCAGACCTCCCTTTGATAGAATATACTTGTAAAAAATGCATTATGATTTCTTTTTTAAAAAAGACCTTATACTTGGAACGGTAGAGGCCCAATAAAATAGAGAAAGGTCCTTAATGAGATGAGACTGAGACAGTGACTGCAACCGTCGGCTTAAGCACAACTGAGACTGTGAAGAAGATTACAGAGGACAGGATAAGGGACGAATCTGTTGTATATTGACTTATAATGATAAGTCTATGTTAACTTTAAGGCAACCAACAACAATCCTTACAACTATCTCAATTTAAAGGTTTTCTGCTGCACCCTCTGTAGTGACTGCCCCTTGTTGCAGTCACTGTAACAATATATCTCATTGATGGTCTTTTTGTCTTACACTGATCTTTGTAAGCATAATGTCTTTACCCAGCAGACTATCAAAGATTGACATTTGTTCCCACTCCAAAAATAGGAGATAGAACAGAATGTGGAAATAATTAATATCATTACCATCACACATAAGCAAAACGTTGCTGAAGATTATTTTAAAAGTGTTCTAATAATACATCAAATACAGGGAACTGCCAGAAATTCAAACTTGTTGCTAAAGAGGCAAGAAAGGAGTATTATGCTGATGTCAGATAGATGTTGGCTGAAAGCAGAGACTATCCTTTTGGTTACTTCTTTTACTTGTTACTTGTTTCAATGACTGTGCAAAGGCATTTGACTGAGTGAATCATAAAAAGTGATGACTAAAAAAAAAGTGATGACTAGCATTGAGAAGAATGTGAATTCCAGAACACTTAATTGTGCTCATGTAAAACCTAAATATAGATCATGTAGCTGTTCAAACAGATCAAAGGAAGACTGCATGGTTTAAAATTAACAACGTTATACATCAGGGCTATATGCTTTCTCCATACCTATTAAATCTGTTGCTGAGGAAATCATTTGAGAAGCTGGACTTTACAAAGAAGAATGTGACATCAGGATCAGAGAAAGACTCATCAACAACTTGAGTTTTGCAGGGAGTTCAATTTTACTTGCAGATACTTAAAGACTTATAGCACTGAAGAAGATCAAAGACTACAGCTTTCTATATGAATTACATCTCAAAATAAGAAAGCAAAACGCCTTAACGAAAGACATTACCATAGTTTCTTGTTTTTGTTGTGTACCGTAAAATAAAAATCAGCCTATAGCTGACCCTCCAGTGGGTTTTCAGAGGCAAATAATCACATAGGAAGAGATTGCCCATCCTTTTCAAACAGAGCAGTTGGTAGCTTCGAACTGTGTGTCCTCAGGAGTGCTTCATGCCACTAGGCCACCAGAATTCCCAGTATCATCATAGATGGAGAAAAGACTGAAGTTGTTAACTATTTTATTTGACTTGAATCCACAGTCAACACACTTGCTGCCAGCAAAAGATTCTTTTCATCAAGAAATCAAAAGATGTGATGCATTGAGAAAGTCTGCTGGCAAGGATTTTTCCAAAATGCTAACAAGAAAGAATTATCAATTAGAGACTAAAGTGAGCCTAATCCATATATTGTATATTTTATTAAATTTTATTAATTTTAATGAACATTTACAGAGATTTGGGGTTTCCATTCATTCATTGTTGCACTATTTTCTCTACCCTCCCCCTCCCCGTCGTTCCTCTTTTTTTCCCCCCCTTGAAAGTCTGTTTTAATGTCCCATTGCCACAGTGCTTGTCAAAGCCAGTTCTGATTAATCTCCTTTGTCAGTGTGTCCTTTGCCATTCCCTATCACTTCTCCCTGAGAGAGACTTCACCCTGATTCATAAGGAAAAGGGGATGGCGTATTCTCTTAGCTACTTCCTGCTGAAAAGGGACGCTGTAGGTTTAAGGGTGAAGATCTTCTCTCACTACTCTAAAGGGCCCTTTTGGCAATAGGAAACACGTAGACTATTGTGGAGATTGATGTTGGAATTTAGATGCACTGTTATCAATTGTGCTTAGCCGTACATGTTCATATCCTTGAAGATGTATCATGGAACTGCTGCAGCCTAGAAGACACAAATTTAACTAACACGTTAAAAGTACATGAGTCAAAAATTAAAAAGCAATAATATTCTGAGTAGAGGTTCTAATAGTGGCACAAATCAAGTTACAGAGGGAAGGTAGTTCTTACAATAAAAGGCCTATTGACTAGCACTTTGTCTATCATAGTATAAAGGTTAGGAACCACAAGATGTAGAGGCTCAACTATGTCATTTATTGTTCTTAAGTCCTGGACCAAATTCCATCTACCACTGGGTTGTTTTACAGCTTGGAAGTCCGCATGTAAGGCAGAGGTGAAGTAAGGAACTGCAATATATTGTATTTTCAATTGCTTCCTAGGCATCTGAAAATGTAACCATGGAAAAGGAAGACTAAAAATGGATTTATGCCTTTGAGTTGTGTTGGTAAAGAGTACTGAATATACATACCAAAGACTGCCAAAAGAACAAACAAATCTGTATTAGAAGTGCAACCAGGATGCTCCTTTGAGGCAAGGATAGTGAAACTTCATCTTGTATACTTTGAGCATACTGTTGTTTTTATTGTTGTTACTGTTATGTGCCTTCAAGTTACCTTTAATTAACAAAGACCCCATGTACAATAGCTCTGAAACCTGTCGTATTCTGAGCCAATTTTACTGTCTCTGACACACCTACCCCTGTTACCTCAGTCACAGAGTTGATCCAGCTCATATAAGGTCTTCTCTTGTGCTATCCCTCCGCCCTTCCAAGCATGGTGTCCTTCTCTAAAGATTGGTCCTTCTTGGCAACATGCCCAAAAGAATTTCAGATGCAGCTTCAAAATCCTTACCTCCAAGCAGAAGCTCAGTTACACCTTCTCCAGGACATACCTCTTTGTAATCTTAGCAGTCCATAGGTATAGTCAATACTCTTCTCTTGCACCACAACTCAGGCATCAATTCTTCTGTCATCCTTAGTCATTGTTCAGGTCATTGCCACATAGCAAGTAATTGTGAAGACCATGGCCTAGATCAGGTGCACTTTGGTCTCTAGACTGATATCGTTGCTCTTCAGTACTCTGGAGAGGACCCTGACAGAAGATTTTCCAGATGTAATTAAGTTTTTTTATTTCCTGGCTGTAGGTGCCAAGAATGTTCATTGTGGAATCAAGCAAGCAGAAATTGTTAACAGTCTCAATCTTTTCTTTGTCTATCACTACCAACTGGCTTTCAACTGGCCCAATGGTGAGAATTCTTTTTTCTTGACATTGAGCTTCAACCCATATTGAAGAATACAGTATTTGACCTTCTGCAGCAAATGCCTCAGATCTTCCTCAGTTTCAGCAAGCAAGCTTATATCATCTGCATAACACAGATTGTTGGTGAGTCCTCCTCCAATCCTGTTGCCACATTCATTTTTATAGAGTCTAGTCTCCCAGATGAACTGTTCCATATATAGATTGAAAAGGTATGGAGATAGGACACGTCCCTGGCATACACTTCTCCTTGTTTCTGAACTCTGCTCTGTTCTGATGACTGCCTCCTGATACAAGTATAAGTTTTGGATGACCATGATTACGTGTTCTGGAGTTCCCATTCTTTTCAAGGTTAGCCACAATTTATTGTGATCTACACAGTTAAATGCCTTTTCATAGTCGACAAAACATAGACATTTCTCTGGTACACTCTGCTTTCAGCTTAGATCCATCTAATATTGGCTATAAAGCCCCTAGTGCCATGACCTCTTCTAAATCCAGCCTACACATCTGGCAGTTCTCTATTGATGTGCTGTTCCAGTTGGTTTTGGATCATCTTCAGCAGGATCTTGCTTGCATGTGACAATAATATTGTTTGATAACATAAGGAAGGATCATTCCTTGGGGGAAAAACCCATCATACTGGAAAAGGTAGAGGGTCAGTGAAAGAGAGGATTATCTTCAAGAAGTTTGATTGACACAGTGACAGTATCAAAGGGCTCAAACATGGCAAAGATCATAAAGATGGCATAGGATAGGGCAAGATTTATGATCTGTTCTTTGGAGGGTAGTTATGAGCTATAGTGAACTGAACAGGACTTAACAATATCAACAACTTTCTAATTTGGCTTTTTCTTGAACTTCAATCTCATCTCTGTCTCTTCCTTTTGTGCTTCTCTTTCTTTTTTAATCTCCTACTCAGCAGAGTCTTGTGGTCTCTGTATAATGTTTGTTTGAACAGCTCTGAATCATCTTCCTCCACATTTGTGAGTTTCTTTTCTTTAATTGCTTTTTCAGTCCTCTACAGTCCATTGCACATATCCTTTTCCTTCCTGTATTATCTCCTGGACCTTCCTCTTTTGTACCTTATTTGGTTACTGTCAGTTTGTAAGGTTTGCTCAGAGATTCAGAAGTCTTTTTGTTCTGTCAGCATCATATTCATTTTGTCAGGATGTACCAAGATAGATAACTGCTGAAACCTCATTTTCATTTCCTCATCTGTCACTTCAATATCTGTCTAAAGAAACTCAAATGTGTTCAAGTTGAAATAAGAGGAATCATAATGAGACAATCATTCAGTGTGGTTTTTGGATATTAAAATCAAATCTCTCTTTTGTAGTTGTTTTATTTCACTATGGAAAAATAAAAAGTGCATTTTCGTGCACGGTTTGAATCCCTCAGATGCTCTGCTAGAGAAGGAGGGACAATCTCCTCCTGTACCTGTCTTGTCCAATTTGATGGTACATGCACAAAAAATAATAGAATTAAGTTAAAAAAATGTTTTTTAAATAAGGGCCTCTGAGCCACTTCTGCTACCTAAATCCTTGCCCCTCCAAGAAGCCATCATTCCCTAGCCACCACTCTTATTTTGGCAAAGTCAAAAGACAAATTTCCAGTCATCTTCAGAGAGAAAGATAGAGCTTTCCCAATTCCGCAGTACATCAGGTCTATTATTCATTGCATTCATAATAAACAATCTTTTCTTTAGGAGTTGTTAGAGTAAAATATGATAAACTGATTTATTTTTCACAGATTAGGGAAAACTCTAGACTAGTATGACTAAGATCTACTGGGTATATCACTTCTTTTTTTACATTTTATCTGAATAAATACTCGTTGAAAGAGCTAAAGAGGAGAGCAAAGAGCAAGATAAATTAAAAGCTAGCTCTGTGATGACTACATAGTTATAACCACAAGATGGGTAGGACAGCAATTCTATTTTCAATTACTTTCTTTCTGGAATCTCTTGAGTAAACTGGTGTACCCAACCAGTCACCTTATTGAATTCCACCTTTGTTTACTAAAAGAGACTTGTGGCAAGAAACAAGCTGGTTAAACAAAATGATCGACAGAAAACCAGAGTTTCCTGGTTTCACCTAGACAGAGGCCCAAAGTTACAAGCATATAATAAAAATATATGTAGACATAATAACTTCAAGAAATGGCAAATGTTGTACAAGTAGGAGAAGATAAAATTGACAAATGGGACCTTCTCAAAATTATGTCTCTGTGAGCATCAAAACCTTTTTCCAATAGGGTGAAAAGAAAGCCTATAGACTAGGAAAACAAAAATTTGGTAATGACATCTCAGACAAGGGTTACATAACAAAAATTTATAGACTACTACAGGGCATCAAGAAAAAGATTGTTAATCCAATTACAAAATGGGAAAAATAAATGGATAGACTTTTCATAGAGGAAGACATTCAGATGGCCAACAGACAGATAAAAAAATACTCAAAAGTACTGGCAATAAGAGAGATGCAAATCAAAACCACATTAAAGACACCATCTTGCTCCAGTAGCAGCAACAAAGTTTGACAGGACAGTAAGCTACAAATATTGGAGAGGATGTGGAGACATTGAAACTGTCATGCACTGCTGTTGTTGTTGTGTACCATACAATCAGAATTGACCCATAGCTGACCCTTCAGCAGGTTTTCAGAGATAATTAATCTCATGGGAGGAGATTGCCCATCCTTCTCCCTCAGAGCAGATGGTGGCCTCGAATGGCATGCCTTCAGGATTGCAAGGCAACTTCTTACCACTAGACCACCTAGTGGGAGCTTCCTAGTGGGATAGTAAAACGGTAAAATCACTCTGGAAGGCAGTTTGGCATTTCCTCAAAAAAAGCTGAACTATTCCACTCCAAGGAATATATCCCAAGGAAAATAGAACTGAGTAACAAATGGAGATCTGTACACCTATGTTCATAACAGTGTTGTTCAAAATAGCAAGGAAATGGAAACAGCCCAAATTTCCATCAATGAGTGGCTGGATTGAGACATTTTGGTACATTCACACAATGGAATACTATGCAGCCTAAGGAGCAATGATTTTGCAAAATACTATATAACATGGGCGTGGCTAGAAAGCATTATGCTAAATGAACTAAGTCTTATAAGGAAAAATACTTTGTAAGACCATTATTGTAAAAATGGAAGGATAACTAGTTGTTGTTGTTGTTATGTGCCATCGAGTCGTTTGCGACTCATAGCGACCCTATGTACAATAGCACTAAACCTTGCTCTATTCTCTGCCAATCACACTGCCTCTGACACACCCATCCCGATTACCCCAGTCACTGAATCAATCCATCTCATAGAGGGACTTCCCCTCTTGCACCGTCCCTCCACCCTTCCAAGCATGACGTTCCTCTCGAAGGACCTGTCCCTCCTTGCAACATGCCCAAAGTATGTCAGATGAAGCCCCAGAATCCTTGCCTCCAAGGAGTAGCTTGGTTTAATCCTCTCCA
>NW_006399907.1:8106358-8108260 GCF_000299155.1 Elephantulus edwardii | reverse complement strand
CGCATTGTTGTTGTTGTTGTTGTTGTTATGTGCCGTCGACATCAACAGAGGACTACCAGAAGTCCAGGCTGGTTTCAGAAGGGGTCATGGTACTAGAGATATTGTAGCTGATGTTAGATGGATCATCTATTCCTGGGGCCTTATTTTTTGCTATTTCCTTCAAAGCAGCTTAAACTTCTTCCTTCATCACCATAGGCTCTTGCTCATATATTATTTCATTAAATTCTTCTGTATCTGCCAATTCCTTTAGATACAATGACTCAGTATATTCCTTTCATCTTCTTTTAATACTTCCTGGATCATTCAATATTCTACCTAAAGCATCCTTGATTATAGCAACTCTAGGTTTGAATTTGTTCTTCAGTTCCTTGAGCTTAAGAAATACTGAGCGAGTTCAGCCCTTTTGATTTTCCGACTCTAGCTACTCGCACATTTCATTGTAATATTTTGCTTTGTCATTCCGAGCTGCCTTTTGGAATCTCCTGTTCAGCTCTTTAGTATCTTGAATATTTCTTTATGGTTGGCTTCTCTACACTCCAGCGCAATCTTCAGAGTTTCTTCTGACATCCATTTTGATCTTTTCTTCCTCTTCTGTCTTTGTAATGACCATTTACACTCTTCCTGGATGATACATTTGACATCCTCCCACAACTCTTCTGGTCTTCGCTCATTAGTGTTCAAGACCTCAAACCTGTTCCTGAGATGATTCTGAAATTCAGGTGGGATGAAATCAAAGTCATATTTTGGCTCCTGTGGATTTGGTTTAATTTTCCTCAGTTTCAGCTTGAACTTGCATATGAGTAGTTGGTGGTCTGTTCCACAATCAGCTCCTGGCCTAGTTTTTACAGCTGATATTGAGCTTCTCCAGCAGTTTTTTCCGCATATGTAATCGATCTGATTCCTATGCATACCATCAGGTGAAACCCATGTGTATAACCTGCATTTATGTTTCTTATAAAACATATTTGCAATGAATAAGTCATTGTACAAAATTCAATCATTCTATGTCCATAAAAGTCCAAAAGTACTAGGGAAAGGGGTTGGTTAAAGTGTGAAGGGGGAAAGTAACTAGGATTAACTTATTTTTAGTGGATGGAGGAGGTGAAAGAATTAGGAAAGATCCAATGGAAACCTGAAAAGACGGGGTAATGAATGGTAAGCAGAGATTAATGATGATTGATTTTATAAAGCACATGTATATGAGTGATCATATGAAACACAATGTGAACAAAGGAATGTGTGAAACATAATGTATGTTAATGATATACCATGTATGTATACAGGTCTAATATCATTTCTCCAGTCATTGAGTCAATCCATCTCATCCTCGGTCTTCCTCTCCTGTGCTGTCATCCCTCCACCTTTCCAATCATGATGTCCTTCTCCAGGGACTGGTCCCTCCTGGCCAAGTCCCCTAAATATGTGAGAAAGAGCTTTAAAATCCTTCCCTCCAGTGAGCAGGTTGGTTTTGTCCTCCCTAAGACAGGCCTGTTTTTGTTCTCCTGGCAGTCCACAGTACATTCCACACTCTTCTCTAGAACCGCAGCTCAAAGGCACTAAGGATGATTTTCTATCATCCTTAGCATTGCCCACCTCTCTGATGCATAAGTAATTGTGAAGACCATGGCCTGTATTAGGTATACTTTAGTTTCTAGACTGACATCTTCATCCTTCATTACTCTACAAAGCTCTCTGACAGCAGACTTTCCCAATGCAATTTGTCTTTTGATTTCCTGACTGCTAGTGCCAACTTGGCCAACTGACTGGAAGAGGTCTATATTTGTTCCTATCCCAAAGAAGGGCGACCCAACTGAGTGTGGAAACTACAGAACAATATCATTGATTTCACATACAAGGAAGATTTTACTGAAGATTATCCAAAAACGACTGGAACAGTACATC
>NW_006399907.1:8103430-8105368 GCF_000299155.1 Elephantulus edwardii | reverse complement strand
GGATAGAGCACGGTTTAGGGCTGTTGTACATAGGGTCGCTATGAGTCGCAAACGACTCGACGGCACATAACAACAACAACAACAACAGTGCCAAGAATGTTGTGTAGAACCAAGGAAGCTGAAGCTGTTAACAACGTCCATCTCTTCACCATCTATCATGAAGATGCCAATCAGTCCAGTGGTGAAAATCTTTGTTTTCTAGATGTTGAGCTATAATCCATATTGAATGAGACTTTATGTCTTCAATTTTATTATGCTAAATGCCTCAGCTTAAGATGTTTTCCCACCTCTTACCACTCATTTTCCTCAGTTATTAGTTAAAACAATTTTTTAACCTTTGATATGCTGTTCCATGATTGATTCCATTTGCCCCTTTACAATATTATTTGCAATCTCAATTTTCTCCTGAATAAATTTGTTCTCACTTCTTTGGGTAGATTAAATAATAATGTATACGTCCTGCTGACAAATAAGATTCCATGGTGATGAAAACTTTAATTGAGAGGTGTAGCAGGGCTAATTGCTCAATCTTCACAACTTCAAAGGAGCTTGCAATTATGATGGTCCTTAGCCAACTTGTGGGAATGTTCTTCCAGTGTTATTTATGTGTCACTGATTGATTGGTGATTTTGTTATGTATTCGTGAAGCAGTGAAACACACTGTACTGGCATGTTAGCTTGGTTTGGACAAAAATCAAGACTGATGCTGTCCAGATGCTTTCATTGTCAGCATTCCAAGTTTCAATTGCCATGGGAGGTTCATGCCATCAAATGACTACAAAAACAGACTCCCCTGTCAACCAAGAATACTATACCCAGCAAAATTACACATTAAATATGAAAGACAGATTAAGATATTCCCAGAAAAGCAGAACCTAAGAGAGTTTGTAACAACAAGACCAGCATTGCAGGAGAGACTCAGAGATGTCCTTCTTACAGACATACCACAGAAAGCTGCATGGTCCAAAGTAAGTAGCAACACCACCAAAAAGAACTCAACACAATGATAGCAATAAAACCTAGCCTCTCAATAGTCACACTGAACGTGAATGGTTGAAATGCACCGCTGAAGGGAAAGAGAGTAGCAGATTGGATAAAAAAACAAAAGCCAACAATATGTTGTCTACAAGAGACACACCTGAAAAATGAAGATAAAGACAGGCTAAAAATAAAAGGGTGGGGGAAAATATACCAAGCAAATGGCAACCAGAAAAAAGCAGGAGTAGCCATATTAATCTCTGGTAAAATAAATATGAATGTAAAAACCATCACAAAGGACAAGGAAGGTCACTACATAATGCTGAATGTTGCAAACAGCAACCCTTTACACAATGCCTGGAAGAAATGAACATAAAGAGACAAACGCACACAGAAGACAGGACTGCCACAAAGAAAAACACGCTCACACAGACAGGACAAGATGTGGCAGACCTTGTGGGTCTGGGTTTATTAGAATATATAGGGTTTTAAGCAGTGATCTCATTTTCTAGGGTTTCCATAGAATCATAATAAACAGTGATCTCCTTTCTCAATTTTCTTAGAATTGTAAAAAATCAGTACAGAAACAATATAGCAAGGGAGGACATCCACTCTGTTCCTTATGAAAGATGTTGCCTTTCACATGAAAAGAATCGGGAGACTGAAACTCCTTGAGATATATGATTAACGGGAAGAAAGACCTTAGAGTTTTCAGGCCGTTTGCTGAACAGAGGACAAAGGTTTCTCTTTAATTATTAAACCAGACTTACCCGTTTGCAGGCTGAACTCTGAATAACCCCGAAACCCACCTGCGTGCAGGCTGGACTTTCACTAATGGCGTCTGGTCCTCCTCAGCTGAAAGGGTCAATAGAACAAGAGAACATAACAATAATAAATATCTATGCACCAAGTGAAAGACCAGCAAAATACATAAAACAAACATTAACAAAACTGAAAAAG
>NW_006399907.1:8101462-8102045 GCF_000299155.1 Elephantulus edwardii | reverse complement strand
TTCAACATAGTAAAAAGTATTTATGAAAACCCAAGAGCCAACATTGTTCTCAATGGAGAGAGGTTAAAGGTATTCCGTTTAAGGAAAGGAACTAAGCAAGGACGCCCACTATCACCTCTCTTGTTCACAATTGTTTTGGAAGTCTTAGTGATAGCAATAAGACAAGAGAAGGGAATAAAAGTATCCAACTTGGCAACAAGGAGGTAAAATTATCCCTCTATGCGGATGACATGATAGTATACTTAGAAAACCCCAAAGACTCAGCAAGAAAACTATTGGACACAGTGGACCAATTTAGCAAAGCGGTAGGATACAAGATCAACATACAAAAATCAGTTGGATTTCTCTACAGTGACAAAGAGAATACAGAGCTGGAATTAAGAAAAACAATACCTTTCACAATAGCTAATCACAAGATTAAATACTTGGGAATAAATTTAACCAGAAGCACAAAGGAACTTTTCAAAGAAAATTACAAAACATTACTGCAAGAAACAAAAAGTGATCTTGAGAAGTTGACGAATATCCCTTGCTCATAGATAGGAAGACTCAATGTTGTGAAAATGGCAATACTACCAAAGGC
>NW_006399907.1:8100397-8101331 GCF_000299155.1 Elephantulus edwardii | reverse complement strand
GGAACAGAACTGAGAATTCAGAGATCAGCCATCTATCTATGGTCAACTGATTTTTGACAAGGAGATGAAATCAGTCAAGTGGGGAAACGACAGCCTTTTTAACAAATGGTGCTGGCAAAATTGGAAAATTATCTGCAAAAGACTCAAGCAAGGCCCACACCTCACTCCATACACAAAAATCAACTCAAGATGGATCATGGATCTAGGACTAAAACCAAGGACTATAAACTTCATTAAAGGAAAGCTAGGAAAAACACTAGAAGTCCTAATCCACAACGTAAACAGTCTTCCAATTATCCCAAAAAACCTACAACCTGGAGAAGATAAAGTAGATGAATAGGATCTTCTAAGAATCAAATCCCTATGCACATCCAAAAACTTCTCCAACAGGGTTAAAAGGGAAGCCACCAACTAGGAAAAAGTATTTGGTAATAACATTGTCAGATAAGGGACTTAGATCCAGAATTTATGAAATACTTGAGCACCACAACAAGAGAAATGTAAATAATCCAATAGAAAAATGTGCACCCGATATGAACAGGCACTTCACCGAAGATGACATTCAAATGGCTAACAGGCACATGAAGAAATGTTCAAAATCCCTAGCTCTAAGAGAGATGCAAATTAAAACAACTATGAGATATTATCTCACCACAGTCAAAATAGCAAAATTTAATAGCAAGCAACAAATGCTGACGAGGTGGTGGAGAAACTGCAACCCTTATTCACTGTTGGTGGAAGTGTAAAATGGTGCAACCCCTGTGGAAAGCAGTGTGGCGCTTTCTCAAAAAGTTGCAAATAGAGATACCATTTGACCCAGCAATTCCACTACTTGGAATATACCCCAAAGAGACCATAACTGACATCCAAGCAGATATATGCACACCCATGTTTATTGTGGCTTTGTTCACAATAGCAAGGAGTTGGAAACAAC
>NW_006399907.1:8089592-8098857 GCF_000299155.1 Elephantulus edwardii | reverse complement strand
GCTGCAACACTTCCATGATACATCTTCAAGGATATGAACATGTATGGCTAAGCACAACTGATAACAGTGCATCTAAATTCCAAAATCAATCTCCACAATAGTTTATGTGTTTCCTATTGACAGCATTCCTTTTCAGCAGGAAGTAGCTAAGAGAATATGCCATCCCCTTTTCCTTATGAATCAGGGTGAAGTCTCTCTCAGGGAGGAGTGAATAGCAAAGGACACACTGACAAAGGAGATTAATCAGAACTGGCTTTGACAAGCACTGTGGCAACTGAAGAATTAAAACAGACTTTCAAGGGGCAAAAAAAAAGAGGAAGGAACTTGGACGGGAGGGTAGAAAAAATAGTGCAACAATGAATGAATGGAAACCCAAAATCTCTGTAAATGTTCATTAAAATTAATAAAATTTAATTAAAAACAAAACAGACTCTCAAAAAGCTCAAAACTCCTAAGTCTTGAACAGGTTTGCTCAGACAAATTCCATGCATATCCCTTGGAAAGGGAATTTTAATAATGAATTTTAGCCCGAAGAAAGGGAAATCTGGTGTATTATCCCATCACATGTACTTCATCATTCCTAATGCATGCCCCTTCCCCCAGCCTCATTCCTCAAAGGAGCGACACCATCACAAGGAATCCTGTCCCTTTTTATGTCTAAATGCAGGCTCATTATAAAAGGTATGCTCACCCACCATTTTATGCCCAAATCTTTGGAACAAGTGTTCCTCTTGGTCACCAGCTAATAAATTTTTCCTCTTTCCAGTTCTCTGAGAGTGTCATCTGGCCATTCCCAAGTCACGATTTTGCTATGACATCTGTAGCTTGCTGCTAGAGGTCTTCACTAGGTCTCAAATGAGCAGGAATTCGGAAGGATGACTTGAATCTCTCTGGACTACATTTGATAATCTTTTTGTTTTTTCTATTGCTAGCCTAATGGTTAAGGAGTTGCACTGCCAAGCCAAAGGCAGGTAGTTATAATCCATCCGCTGCTCTGAGGAAGAAAAACAAGTAATGTTTTTCCATGCCACTTATACACTCTTAAAAGCACTGGAGGGTCAGCTATGTGAGTGAGCTTTGTGTAAGAAGGAAATGTGTGTGTGTGTGTGTGTGTGTGTGTGTGTGTGTGTGTGTGTGTGTGTGTGAGACAAGATGACGTGAAAACCAATATAATGAGGCAGAACCAGTCCCAAGAAGATTCAAACTAAGTGGAAATAAGAAACCTGTTTAAGGCCATCCCAACCCAAGAAGACATTAGATAAGCAAAACCAGGAGTCCCATTTAGCACACTTGACCCCCAGGAGCAGAGGCAAGCGAACAACTCTAACCATACAAGAGAGATAAAGTTAACAATAAATAACAGCAGCTAGGGGTTGGCTGCCTGGTGAACAAATGAAGGAATTTTGACTAATCCCTGACCTTTTCCCTATATACCTAACTGACTTAAAGCCCCTTTGCCCAAAAGGTTTAACTAACCAATCATAATATACGTAAAAACTAGCCAATAGAAAAGAGACCCCAACCACAACGTTGTAAGCCTATATAAAGAGAGTAGAACATTTTGTGTTCAGGGATCCTGACCCTTGAGAGATTGTGATCTCTGTCAACACTCCTTGTGGACAATAAATTCTTCCTTGCTTCACCAAAAGAGCTTATAGCATTGTTCCTTCACCTGGAAACAATCGACAGGAGGTCACATTCTCATTACATTCCCACAACAGTAGAAGTTAAATTCTCTCCTTAGAAATTGCTGGGAGAAATCTCGTTGTCCTGGTGCTCTTCTCTTGAACCAGCCAGAACCAGCCCTGGGTGTGCTGACATCCCAAGAGGCAAAGACATTCCAACCACCTCAAAGCCTAGCTTCTGAGCCTCCTTCATCAACCCCTTCCCTCCTTTCAAGTCCAAATTAAATTAGCCAACTGGAAAGGAATAAGACTGTGAGATTGAGACCCTTGGCGAGTGGAGACACAGCCTTAGCTTTAATGTTAGAGATGAAAACCCACATGAACTGCCTAGCTGGTATGCTTGTAGGCCTTACTTGTTGTGTACTGTCAAGATGGAGCTGATCCGCAGCTGAGGTCCCAGAGTTACTATATGACCAATAAGCCTACTCTTAGATATATACTTAGCAGAATTGAAAGTGTATATTCACACAAAAATATACAAATATTTGTATACTTTTGTATCATAGCAGAAAAGATAAATAAAATGTAGTATTCTTGCTATTTTGTGTCATCAAGTCTGTACCAACTCACAACTGACCCGCCAGTGGGTTTTCAGAGGCAGTAAATTGCAGAGGAGGAGACTGCCCATCCTTCTTGGAGGAAGAATGTCTCAATTGCCCCCAAGCCTGATCACTCCTTGAAGAAACCTAATAATGTCTAAGGCTACCAGACCAGACACCCAGATAAGGCTCTAGGCCTGAGCACAAAAGACCATATCCAATTTAAATTACAGGACCCTACCCCAAATTCCAAGCAAAATACCATCTCTCCTAGTCCTCCTTAAAAATCCCTATAAAAAGAAACTGTCTTTGTTTGACCTTGCTCCATTTTTACCTTCTTTGGGCACAGGTCACTTGGTATCTCTCTCAGACTACACAATAAAGGACTGCTCATTTCTTGATACCAGCTTCTTTCTTTCTCTCACTTGCTCACTCTCAACTCTTTTTTCTATCTAACACTTCTCCTGCGGAGCAGCTGGTGAATTTGAATTGTGTCCCTTTGAGATTTAGCTACTTACCAGTAGGCCACCAGAACTCCACAAATATAGTATATTTGCATAAGAAAATACTTTTGGATATGAAAAGAAATGAAGTATTGCTGTATGCTTCTACAATGGGATCAGGTATGTCAAAGACAGTGAGGTTGGCTCAGGATAAGGCAGGGTTAAAAAGCCATTATTCGTAGGGTTGCTATGAGTCACAGTCAACTTGAGGGCATATAACAACAACCACTGCATGTATTAACTTTCCAAGCATTATACGGAATCAAAGAAACCAGTTATAAGAGATTATATAATTGCACATTTCCATTTGTATGATATGCCCCAAACAGCAAATGTATAGAGAAAGAATGTAGATTGGTCATTTTGAGGGCAGCAGTTTGAGGGGGAAATGGAAGTGACAATAGACATGGGGCTTCTCTTTCGGGTTGATAAAAATATTTTAAAATTGTGATGGTAATTACACTTATTTGTAAATGTAATAAACCCATTGTCTTGTACTTAAATGTGTGAGTTTTGTTTTGTTGTGGCAAGGAGTCGGCTCTAACTTAATAGTGACTCTACGCACTCCAGACTGAAACTTTTCCTAAACCTGTGTACCATCCTCACAATCTCTACTGTGCTTCAGCCCATTGCTCCAGTCACTGTGTCAATTCATTTCATTATGTGTTTTCCTCTCCTTTGCAGATCCTCTACTTTTCCAAGTAAGATGTTCTTCTCTAGGGACTAGCCCATCCTGATAACATGTCAAGAACTGGGAGGAAAAGACTATTTCTATTCCAAGATAGACTTGTTTGTTCTTTTGAAGGTTCAAGGTATATGCAATATCTTCAAGACCACAATTCAAAGCCATGAACTCATCAGTCTTCCTTAGTTGTTGCAGGAATTTGACCTCCTGTTTGTTGGGCCAGGGGGGTATAAGAAATAAAAAAATGTGACATGTCAGCAGGAAAGAATGAACAGCTGAACCATATACCACAATGGAATGTTTCCACCCTTCCCCCACTCCCTCAAGGCCCTGCTATAAAAACCTGACTGAATACATCCTAAGCGGACTTCCTTGGCCTACATCTTCAGACCAAGAAACCTCACCGGGGAGCTCCCTAATAAAGCTGCCTTTAAGCTTATCTATATTCTGGTTCCCACCCACCCCCTTTTTTTTACAGGAATGTTTTCTTTTTCATTCATTCATTCTTTGTACATTTTCCTCTCTATTCCCAACCCTATTAGCTTAAAAAATTCATTCATTGTTGTGAAAGGAAAATTTTTTAAACAATGTCCCCAAACCCAAGTATTGTAAGAACCTATACCTTTGATCTGTATTGTAAGAACCTATACCTTTGATCTGTATTGTAAGAACCTATACCTTTGATCTGTATTGTAAGAACCTATACCTTTGATCTTGTGTGAATGTTTGTGTTCCAGGAACTAGCTGACCACAAACTGAAAAAAACAATTACTGGCAAAAACCATATTTTAACTAATGTCAGCAGCAGGTAACTGACCTAAAATCGAACTTCTCCTTTTCCAAAGAGCTAATTCCACGCCAAAGAACCCCTAGACCTTGTATAAATTCCTTTGCTTTTTTGGGCTCGGGGTTGGCTTCCCTGTCTCCTGTATGAGATACAAGTAGTCTCGAAGCTTCGTCAATAAATCCTCTTGTGATTGCAGTGAGTGGATCTGGTGTGAGTTGCTCGAGGTCGCTCTCGGTCTGGGAAAAGTCCTAGTTTGGGGTCTTTCAGTTGCATAATTTTCACCACCCCCCAAGTCCACTTTGCTATGCACTTCTTATTCTGGACTGTTGGCATACAAATAGTGCCTAATCATATATTCCTTTTAAACAGTTCTTTCCTTCATAGTTTCCAATGCAGTGTTCAATATTTATTACCTCTTTTTTTTAGTTACCCTCCAACTCCCATGTCAGTCCTGTTCTATAACAGTGGTGTTACGCTGTATTTGTCCTTTTGTTTTTATATTTCATCTATATTTTTACAACATATTTATTGTTTCATTTTTTAATTTTTTTCTTTCCATTTTTTGAGTCTGCAACCTTACGACCTTACACTGTCCAGGGATTCCAGGTGAAGGAACAGTGCAACAAGCTCTTGGTGGAGAAGAAAGGCTGTATTGTTCATGACAGCACTGACAGAGACTGCTTCTTGAAATCAAAATGTTCTATCTTTATGTAGGCTTATGAGGTAGTGGTTAGGGTTTCTTTTCTATTGGTCAGTTTTTAACATACATTATGATTAGTTAGTTAACCTTTTGGACAAAGGGGTTTAAGTCAACTGATTTAAGGTATACAGGGAGCAAAGTCATAGATTAGTTAAAATTCCCTCATATCGTTACTGAACAGCCAACCCCCAACTACTGGACCAGTTTTTCTGTTAAAACTGTACACCAGCCTCTATTCCTGGGGGTCAAATATGCTAAATAGGTTTCCTGTTTTAGCTTAGTTTATGTCTTCTCGGGCCTGGGCCTGCCTTAAACAGGTTTTTAAAAATTTTCATTTAGTTTGTGTCTTCTTGGTCTTGAGTTTACCTCAATGCACTTGTTTAACTTTTGCATGAATATGAAACAATTGAAAAATCCATGGCTTAGTGCTGGTACACCTTATTCTTTAAAATCACATCCTTGGGAAGCTCTGGAGGCCTACAGGCAAGAAACTGTACTGTGTATGGTTCAAATCCTCCACTCGATGTTCCGCTGGAGAAGGAGGGGCAATCTCTTCCTGTGCCAGTAGAATCCGATTCAACAGTACACAACTATAGGGTAATATAGGGTTACCTCAGAGGAAGAGGTATGTGTCTTCAGGACTTGGCTTCGTGACTTGCATGCTATGGGTGCTAAGAAAAAGGACTGCAAACAGTCTTGAGATTTCTGGGATCACATACCTCCCTGAAGGAAAGAAGCAAAATATTCTTGATAAAATGTTGCAAATATATGAAAGCACAATTTATGAGTATAAGGGAGTTGGCTTAGTTCAATTCTTTCTGATCCATAAAATGTTTCTCACACTAATCTACCCCATCCTGTCTTCCTGTTTACTCATCTGTATGTAAGCACAGTGTAGCCCCCAATAGAGTTGAGTTGGCTCCTTGAAGCGCTCCCAAAGTGGTGTGTCTCTGTTGTGTTTACCCCCATAAGGGTGTCGCTGCTCCCCACTGGCAAATGGACAATGACACACAAGAAGAAGAAGAAAAAAATTAATAAACCAAAACCAAGAGGGAGGGGGAATCTTTGGGGGAAAAATAGTATCCTTCCATTTTAGCACTTTAAAAAGGTCTCTAACAGAAAATTTGACAAGGCAAGATATCTTTTGATTTCTTTTCCTTTCCTTTCTTCCTTTTTTTTTCTTTTTCACTGCAGCTTCTATGGATGTTGGTTGTGGATCTAAGTAAAAGGATGACAACTGCAATCTTTCTTTCCATCTACCATGATGTTGCTTATTGGTCCACTTATGAGGGTTTTGTTTTCTTAATGTTGTTTTCTAAATGTTGAAGTGAAGTGTTGAAGGGAAGGGAGGTTCCTCACTAAGTGCTTCAAGTCTTCTTCACTTTCAAGAAGAAAAGGTGGCTTTCTTTCTAATTAAAAGATTGTTTGCATATCACAGGCTCTTTATGAGTCTTATTCCAATCTTCATATCCATCCTTCTTGAATGATTTGCACAGATACAGATCAAATACATACTGTGGGAAAAAAAGAATACTGATATGTACTTTCCTGATTTTAAACCATGAAGTAGTCCCTTGTTTGTGTTCTAATGACTCCTCCTTAGTGTATGTTTCTGGTGAACACAGTTAAATGTTCTGGGATTTCCATTCATCTCAGTGTTATCTATAATTTATTATGATCCATACACTCAAATGCCTTGGCAGAGCCAATAAAACACAAGTAAACATCTCTCTGTACTTTCAGTCAAGATTCATTTGACTTCAGCAGTGATATCTCCTCAGTTTCTCTGACAAGGTACTGTTTCAGCCACTTTTAAATAATCTTCAGCAAGATTTTACTTACCTGTGATAGTAATATTATTTGATAGTTCTCTGATTTTGTTGAACTACCTTTATAGGATAGGGGGCAAGGTCCAAATATAAATTTATTTCAATTAGTTGTCCAATCAGCTCTCTTCCAACTTTTTTTTTGTCATGGATAAATGAGCATTATATTTGTTGAAACTCCTCAAATACTATACCAACAATTCTTGTAGTCAATGTCTAGACCAACAAAAACATATTTTTTTAAATTTTTTGCCAATGTATTTCTTCCTTTAAAACCAGTGGATGCATTTTAGAAAATGAATCTTAGTGAGAAGAAAATTAATTTAATGAAAATTAGTCTGGTGCTGCTATGACAGAGATACCACAAGTGGATGGCATTAACAAACAGAAATTCATTCTTATACAATCTTGGAAGGCTAGAAGTTCAGAGTAACAATTCTAGAGGAAGGTCTATTCTTTGTTGTTTTTTTTGTGGCGGAAGGTCCTTATCTCCTTTGGCATATGCAGGCCCTGTGTTGCTTCAAGATCTCCATGTGCTCTGGCCTTCCCAAATGTGAAGGAGTTTCTTTGCGTAGGCATCAGGTTCCAAAGGAGGCATACCTTTCCTGGCAATTCTTTCTTGGTGATATTCAGGTTCCCCTTGACTTTCTTTTCTCTTCTTTTATCTCTAGTGAGATAACAGAAGGGAAACCTCCCTTCTGTTGATCAAGGCTGTGATGAAAGTAAAAGCTATTGTATTTCACTCTTGATCTTTTCACAATTATTTTTTCTTTTACATATCATTTCCTAATTCCTACATTATAACTTTACAAACATATTTGTTATTGTTAAGTGACATCAAGTTGACTATGGACAAAGATTAGAACCTTGATCTATTCTGTGCCATCCTCATCATCACTGTTATGCTGTGTCATTCCATCTCATTGAGGATCTTCCTCTCTTTGACCTATGATGGAATGTGAATTAATTAGCAATAAAAATTTTACTTTTTAAAAAGCAACCAAAGCTGCATGGCAATCCCAGAGGTATGCAATTTGAATCCACCAGATGTACTGCTGGAGAAGGAGGAGCAATCTCCTCCTGTACCAGTCAGATCTGATTTGACGGTACACACACACAAAGCAATGACGAAAAAAAAAAAAAATAAAAAGCAACCAGGGAAATGTTGAGTTTATTATGTCTTGGCTAATAAAAACATACATTAACAAACAAGTCTGTCTTGGAAAATGTATGAGATTGCTCCTGAGAGGCAAAAATGGTGAAACTTCATTTCATATCTTTTGGGCATGTTGTCAGGAGGAATCTGTACTTAGCAAAAGACAGCATCCTTGGAAAGGGAGAAGAAGATCTTGAGCAAGATGGTTGATAGAGTGACTTTAACAATGGGCTCAAGCATACCGGAGATTGGGAACAGGATAGGGCAAGGTTCAGATCTGCCGTTCATAGCATCACCATGTAACACTGTCAACTTGAAAGCATATAACAACATGTTAATAATTGTTTTAAAGCATTTATTGCTCTCATGATTAAATATTTATTAGTTCTATACTGTAGGTATCCCTTGTTAGTTGTTATTCTAATGAGATAAGACTTTTAGGTTCTTTGTTAACCTAAGAAATCTAGCAGTCACCAGCTTTGTCCCTCATTGTGCATGAAAGAGCTAAAGAATATACTATTGTATATTCTTGTATATACTCTATACCAAAATATAATGTCACTGTTTTTATTTGCAGAGCTACATTATAAACATTTATACTATTTACATAAGCAGTGATGTCAACTACAACAATATTAACAGTGCAAAAAATTATTAAGTAAAAACACTATTATGTACTGAATTATATCCTCCCAAATATGTTAAAAAATCCTAAGCCCTACACCCTTGATTATTTTCTTTATCTTAGCAATGGTTTTCCTTTTTATATTAATGAGATACTGTACGGTGAATTTGAGTCAATATCCTTTGAGATATACAAGAAGTAGATTAAGCCAGGAGACACCCTGTAAGAAGTTGCACTGCTAAACCTATAGGCCATGCTTCTCTGGTGGTTTTGTTGTGCCCAACAAATCAAAAGATGTACACTGCAGGATTACAGGTGAAGTCCTTCATTAGCTGTGTGATGGAAGGGTCCCAGCAACTAGGCAGGATTTCCTCCCTTTGGCATCTGTCAGGAAGGGTTTTATACTTTTGCTCCTGCCAGATGATGAGCTACTTGCTACAGCAGTTTGCCTTTGAAACACTTCAAGGACACAGAGATACAAGGACAGAATTTTATTGTTGAAACATTTCAAGGGTACATGGAGTGCAAAGCATCTACAGACAATAACAGTTGCTGTTTTGGGAAGCAGCTCAAGACAAAACATGAAGGCTTGAGGCAAAACTATTCCACTCAGGAGTTTAATCATAAAATGGAATCTGTTTGGCTTCTCAGTTTGAGTCCACCAGCAACTCTGTGAGAGAAAGATAATTTCCTGTTCAATTTATAGCCTCAAAAAATCGGTTGGAAAAAGGACAAATATTACATGATGCCACTGTTGTA
>NW_006399907.1:8072829-8083993 GCF_000299155.1 Elephantulus edwardii | reverse complement strand
TGGGGGGTGATCCTGCCATGTTGTTGGGACCCCCCTGCTGTACAGCAAATAAAAGACCTCACCTGTAATGCTGTGGTGTATGCCTCTTGATTCGTTGGACACAACAACATCCAAGGAACAGCCTGGTTTCATCCTTTCCTGGATCAACCTCTTTGTTCTCTTAGTAGTCATGGTATATTCAAAACTGTCTATCATGATGCTGTCAATTAACTCAGTGGTGAGAGTCTTTGTCTTCTTAATGTTGAGCTTCAGTCCCTATTGAAGGCTGCAGTCTTTTAACTTCCTGCCAACAAGAGCTTCAGGTCCTCCTCAGTTTCGGCAAGCAGGGTTGTGTCATCTGCTAATGCAAGTTGTTGATGTGTCTTCCTCCCATCCTGATGCTGCATTCCTCCTCATAGAGCCTGGCCTCCTGGATTATCTGTTCTGCATATAAATTGAAAAGGTATGGAGATAACTGAGAAAAATATTTTCAATGAAGTAAATACTAAACCAGAAACAAATTGCATATAACTGAGAAAAACAGTTTGAAAGAGGTAAACACTAATCCAGGAAAGAGAAATTTCCTTTCCTGGTATACAAACAGTTTAAAATACTTTACATCACTAAAGAAAGAAAAATAGACTTCTAGGGCAAAGCAACCAGTTTTGGACACTGGAGGCAACTGATGCCAATTTGACAACTATGCTCACTGACATATATAAATAATCATGAATTTATTAATACTACCCTATCATATGTGCCAGATTTTTTTTCATTGCTTAACCAAAGTATGCTTGGTTTGGAGTCTATAAAATTGCTGGTCACATAGACATAAGCTATCTATATAGCCAGATTCCTATGAAAACTCTAGACTCTGAGAGCTGAGCAAGTTTCCTTGGATAGAGATACCACACACTTACATGTTCTTATAGTTCACAATGGTACAACAAGTCTATAATTGCGGAAGGAGGACCTAGAAACAAGACCTTTCTGTTCTTCATCTACACCTATTTTATTTCCTTCTGTTGATTCTATATTGTATCCTTTACTATAATAATCTTTACTGTTAGCATAAACTATTAAGTCAATTGATTACTTCCAGCAAATTACCAAACTAATCAAGGATCAAGAGTTGTTGGAACCCTCAAAGCATAAGCTATTCTCTGAAAGCTAATTATTTTTAAGGACTAACAACAATTTCTAAGTCTTCATCATTTTGCAAGACACGTTTTCCAAATTGTACTTCCAAATTCTATTTAGACATTTATAAGAAAAAAACAAATCTAAGTTAGAAACAGTTATTCTTGTTGTTGTTGTTAGGTGCTGTAATGTTGAGCACAACTCATAGCAAACCTAAGAACAAAGGATCTGAACCCCATTCTGTCCACCATCCTCACACTTCCTGACACACAAGAACCCATTGCAGCAGTCACCGCATCAATCCACCTGGTTGAAGATCTTCCTCTCCTTCATCAACCCTCCACCAATCCCAACATCATGTCTCTCTCCAAGGATTAGCATCTCCTCGCAATATGTCCAAAGTATGTAAGGCGAAGCCTAATCATTCTTGCCTCCAAAGAGCACTGCGGCTGTACTATCTCCAAGACGTATATATTAATTTTCTTGGCCATTCATGGGATGGATGTTCAGTGCTCTTCTCCAACACCACAGTTCAAAAGTGTCAATTCTTTTTCTGCCATCCTTATTTATTGTGATAGTCTTGGATGCACAGATAGTAAACAGAAAGACTATGGCCTGATTCCGACACACTTTAGTCCTCAAACTGACATCACTACTCCTCAATAATTTGGAAAGGTCCCTCCCTGTAGATTTTCCCAATGTAATGCATCTCCTTATTTCCTGACTGCTTGTACGAAGGGTGTTATTTGTGGATCTAAGCAAGATGAAGCGGTTGACAGTTTCCATTTCCTCTTCATTCCTCATGACACTGCTTATTGGTCGAGTGCTAAGAATCTTTGTTTTCTTGACATTGAGATGCAATCCATACTGAAGGCTGCATTCCTGGATCTTCTGCAACAAGTCCGCAAGTAAGGTTGTGTCATCTTCATAATGCTGGTTGTTAATGAGCCTCCCTCCAATACAGATGCCATACTCTCCCTCATAGAGTCCAGCTTCTTGGATAATTTTCTCAGCATATAGATTTAACAGGTTTGGAGAGAGGATATGTACTCCTTTCCCAGTTCCAAACCATGCAGAGCTTCCCTGCTCCATTCACACAACTGCCTCCTGCTCCAGGTATAGGTTCCACATGAGCACAACCAAATGATCTGGGTTTCCTATTCTTCTCAATGTCAGCCATAACTTTTCATGATCCACACAGAAAAATGCTTTTGCATAGTCAATAAAGCACAAATAAACATCCTTCTGGTATTCCTTACTTTCAGCTAGGATCTATCTGGTATCAGCACTGATATCCCTGGTGCCACAGCCTCTTATAAATCCTACTTGAACTTCTGGAAGTTCCTTATCTATGTACTGTGTACTGTTCCGGCCATTTTTGAATGATATTCAGCAGTATTTTGCTTATATGTGATATCAATGATATTGTTTTAATTTTTTCCACATTCAGTTGGATTACCCTTCTTGGGAATAGGAACAAATATGGACCTCTTCCAATCTGTTGGCCAGACAGTGGTTCTCTGAATTTTACAGTCCCATTTGTAAAATCCAATTATTTTTATAGATTTTCATGAGTTAGTGTTACAGTAAAAACTGTGATTTGGAGGTTATCACTTCTGTCTTCTCTTACCAGGTCTCACAAGTTTTGTTCCCTTGACAGTTTACAATCTATCACTGTTCAGTAGAAAATACTTGAGTTTTATTTCTCTGATGGGTTTCTGCATTAAACTGCTTCTCCTGTATAAGCCAAAAGTGGAGATTAATTTTACTGACATAAATGGAATAAGAATGAGAGTATTAAAAGGGATTTGGTTAAGTATTAGGCTACTACTAACTAAAAAGGCAGTGATTGGAACCTACCAGCTACTCCATGGAGAAAGATAAGCCAGTCTTCTCTCATAGAGATTTGCAGTCTCACAACCTTAAAGGCACAGTCTATTCTGTCTATAAAGTTGCTGGGTCAGAATCAAGTGCTCTGCAATGGTTGGTTGTGTTAGATTTTTTTCTTAATTAATTTTCTTTTTTAAAATTTTATTTTCTTATTTTCTGTGTGTGTACTGTCAAATAGGATCTGACAGGTACAGGAAGAGATTATCCCTCCTTCTCCAGCAGAGCATCTGGTGGATTTGAACCCTGTACATCTGGGATTGCAGTGCAGCTTCTTGCCACTAGGCCACCAGAGCTCACCTGCATTATTTTTCTATACTGTTCTGATCACATGCTTCTAAATGTCCAGTAAAGGAAATGTCACTCTACACATGTTGTAGCATATGTGCAAATTTCTGTATTTATTTTAAAAACTGCTTCATACCTTTTGCTTTTTTTAAACTGGGGACATGCCACATCAGAAATGCAACTGCTGCCAGTGTTAAGGAGATCAATGAGCTGCAATGCCATTTCCCCTTGTAATTGTTCTCCTGTGACCCTCTTGCAGTTTGCTCACATACCCCTAGATACATCTACAGCTGCCATTTCCCATGGAGCCTAGGATGAAAGTTAAAAAGGCAGAGTTCCAAGCTTAGATCCTTAGGCAGTAGGAAGCCTGCAGGGCTGAAGGTTAATCCACTCATTTCCACGGTTAACCCGCCCACTTCCACAAGCCAGCCTCCCTCAGACAGCTCTCAATTCTCCTACCACTTCTAAGCTCTCCTGAAATTACCACTTTCCTTTGGATTATGTAGCTTGGGCTCCTCCAGAATTCTCTGTTGAAGAGCTATTGAGGAGAAACTGGTTATCCAAGCACAAACGCCATTCCAAGGTTATAGTCCCAGAAATATTCCCTGCTTGAAGTAGGCCTCAATCAAACATTTCTGGACTGGCCTTCTGTAGCCAACAGCAGATGATAATAAGAAGCTGAGATTGATTTCGAAGGCTGGATCACAGAAACTTAGTCATTCTTGCCTTGGTTTCCTGGAAGGTATGCACTGCAGAAAGCCAACGGCCTTATAAGAAGTGTGACTTCCTTGAATCACCATGCAATGAGGTAGCCCAAGCTAGATCCTTGGAGAGAGAGGTGTGTGGACAACACCAGACATGATAGACATGTGGGTCAAAAAATTATCTCAGGCACTCAGCCCTGGCTCCCTTCCAATTGTATCACATAAGAGACCCTCAAGCAAGAACTATTCAGCTAAATCCAGCCAACCACTAGAACCATAGTGATACACATCATCATTTTAATCCACTAAGATTTTTATTGTTGTTATTATTTACATTTTACTATGCTTAGGTGAAAATTTACACAGCCATTTATTATTCCATTCAACAATTTATGCAAAGATTGCTCTCTGACATTAGTTGTCCATTCCTCAAAACAATTTTATATGTATGCATTTATAAATTTATACATTTCTATGAAGTCAAATTTTAACTTTGATATAACAAAATAGACCAAAAATAATAAATTTGGGTAGTAATGGGGAATATAAATATAAATTGACCTGCATATTTTCATAACAACTGAGTTCAATTTTGAGGTTGTTCACCAGAATAGTTAAATTTCTTTTTGAAATATTATGTCACCTACTTTCCACAAAGAAAAACTGTCTTCTTTCCTACACAAGTGCAAATAAACAGTGAAATTTTTATAGGCTGACTTCTGTGCTACTTTCTTTCCTTTATATATAAAATGAAACCTATCATGAAGCTGTTGTGTGTTCTATAAAGTCAGAACCGACCCATATCTGACACTCCAGGGGGATTTCAGAGGCAGATAGTTGCATGGGAGGAGATTGCCCATCCTTCTCCCACGGAGCTGCTGGTGGCCTCGAACTATATGCCTTCAGCATTGCACTACAGCTTCTTAGTACCAGGCCACCAGGTCAAGGACTGCAGTCTTCAACATGGACTGAAGCTCAACATAAAACAAAGATTCTCAGCACTGGGCCAACTGGAAGCATCATGATAGATGGTGAAGAGATTGAGATGGTTGACAGGTTTAATTTGCTTGGCTCCACAATTAACACTCTTGGCACCAGTAACCAGGAAATTAAGACATATTGCTTTGGGGAAGTCTGCTGTCAGAGACCTCTCCAAAGTACTGAAGAGCAAAAATGTCAGTCTGGAGACTAAGGTTTGCCTGATACAGGCCATGGTCTTTGCAATTACTTGCTATGCATCAGAAAGCTGGACAATGACTAGGGATGAGAGGAGAATTGATGCCTTTGAGCTGTAGTGCTGGAGAAGAATATTGAATATACCATGTACTGTTAGGAGAACAAACTGGCTCATCCTGGAGAGGGTGAGACCAGGCTGCTCCTTGGAAGCAAGGATTCTGAAGTCTGATATACTTTGGACATGTTACAAGGAGGGACCAGTCCTTGGAAAGGGACATCATATTTGGGAGGGTGGAAGAACATCACAGGAGAGGAAGACCCTTGATGAGATAGATTGATTCAGTGACTGGAATAATGGGGATAGGTATATTGGAGACAGTGAGATAGACACAGGATAGAGCAGGGTTTCGGGCTATTGTACATAGGGTACTCAAAAGCACATAGCAACAACAACGGTGAAGCTATAGTAATTCATCTTGTAAATGTTGGGGACCACTTATTCTGTTTTTCTGGGGGAAATTAAGCCTGGAAGAAATTAATAAATAAGAACAGAAGAGACAACATATAGAGACAAAACAGGACTGCTGCAGCTAGACAGGACAGGAGTGGACCTCCCCCGCCCCTTCCCCTGCAGCTGTGCCATATTTATTTATGCTTTTTGGAAACAAAGAGATGGTTCACAGGGAAATAGAAACTTTAAGGGTTCCATCATAGAGCCCAGGTGAGCTGGGTACAAGTAGAAACATTAAGATTACCATAGGGCTTGGATGGGTTAGGTACATAGTTAGATACATTCAACTAAGACTTCTTTGTATTCATAAACTGTGCTTTCTCTCATCTTGCAACAACCTTATCAAGAGCAGGAATAATAATGAAAGTCAGTATGAAATAATAATGAAAGCTGTATGAGAACCGCTTGCAATCTTCCTTCTCAGAGCATCTTGTGAGCTCTGCTTGCAATCTTCTTTCTGAAGACACCTTCTCTGTGCAAGGCACACAGCCATATTCTAAGGATGCAGTCCTTTACCTTCTTTGGTCCTCTACAGTAAATATACCAGATACGTAACCTGAATCTTATTACACAGAACAGAGTAACAACTCCCTCATCCTGCAAAAATAAAAACAAAACCCGGTGAAATGCTGTAGACTAAATTTTATTCTTCTAAAACACCTGTCAATCTGGCAAGGTCATGATTTTTCAGTACTGTGTAATTATCCTTTGTGATGTACATCCCAACTCTCATTATGATAAAGAAGCAAAATTACACGCACATATATAGTAATGTAATTTGTGCAATCCACCAATTAGTTCTAGAGCATTACAGTGGAATGCAACAATTAATTACACCACTACTCTGATCTGACAAAAGGAGCATTTCCTTGGAGTGTGGGCTTTTTATAGTTTCTTTTCTTACCAAAAATTAAAGGAGAGAGATGACCATAGAGAGATGAGGACTATCAAGGAAGAACGAAGAGACATTCTTTGCTTCTAATTCCTTCATTGGGAAGTTCTTCTACACAGGGAAACGAATGACATATGGAGATCTCCAAAGAACGCCAGCCCTATGGATGCTGATGGAGTCAAGGGCATTTTTTCCTCAACCCACAGAGAAAGAAAGCCTTTCCTAGAGTTTGCACTCTAGATTTGGACAATCATCTTCCTAAATTATGGAAGAATACATTTTTGTTGGCTAAAGATATCCACTTGCATCTGTTGTTGTTATTGGGAGCACTGACTGATGTCAGTTTAAAGACTAAGATGTCCCTGCTTCAAGTTATGGTTTTTGCAATTACTTGTTATGCATCTGAAAGTTGGATAATGGCATGGATGATAGAAGAATCAATGCTCATTGTGGTGTTGGAGAAGAGTCCTGAATAACCCATGGACTGCCAAAAGAACAAATAGATCTTTGAGGAAGTGTAGATAGGATACTACTTATGTTACCGAACGCAAGGGGTTCTTTCTGTAGTTGGTCACCAATAAGACAAACGAAATGAAATATCCATAAATACAATTTATTAGAGATCTGTGGAGGACAGGGGGTCCTGGCCTAAAAACTGCCTCCTCGTCTGGGAGTGGTCATGACCGTATATACTAAGGTGAAACTCCAGCTCATTTAACAATGCACTTTTGTTAGTAAGAAAGGGTAATTTCTACATCTGAAAAGGACAGTTCCCATCTATGTATCAGTAATTCAGGAAGGCCCCAGTTCTCTTCCTGGTAAACAGGCAGAGTAAGATACTGTTTACATATGACTGGAGAACCAGCTTCACCAGCATCTAGGATAGATGAATTTCCTCTTCTGGTAAACAGACAGATCAAACTACATGACTAAAGACAACTTTGCAGGCTGAAGAAAAAGAACTAGAGGTTTATAACTGATATCTATATAAAGAATTCTGAACTTATTAATACCACCCTATCATTTAGAGGCAAGGATGATGAAGTTTTATCTTATATATTTTAGGTATGTTCTTAAGAGGGCCTGGTCCTTGGAATAGGATGTCATGCTTGAAAAGGAAGAGGATCAGTGAAAAGAGATGAAGACCCTCAAAGAGAAGGATTGACACAGTGACTGTAACAATAGGCTCAAATATATCAGAGATATACCAGATAAGACAAGATTCAAATCGATTGCTCATAGGGTCTCTATGAGTCATGGTCATCTTGACTGAATCTAACAACAACTTTTAAATGTCTTTTTTCCCCCACCTTCCTAAATAGTAGCTTGGACTAGCTTAGTGGTATTAGACAACGCTATTCACTTCCTGCCTTTGAAGTACAGATTGATTGTTATCTAACTAATATGAACCTATAGGGAGCTCTAGTGGCCTAGTGGTAAAGAGTTGCACTGCCAACCCAAAGGTTGTTGTTGTTGTTGTTGTTCGGTGCCGTCAAGTTGTAAACAACTCATAGCAACCTTATGAATGAAAGGTCTGAGCAGTGTTCATAGAGTTTCCAGAGGCAAGCTATTTTGGAAGTGGATGCCTCTCCTGCTTCCAGAACCCAAAGGTAAGTGGTTCAAATCCACCAGTTGCTCCAGAGGAAAAGATGGGCAATCCCTCCTGCCTCTGAAAGCCCCCTACAGGGTCAGCCATAAGTCAGTTCCAATTGGATGATACATAACAACAATGGTATTAGTCAATAGATATGTACTTTTATGCTGGATAATTATCTTCCCTGTGAGGTGATGGTCTTGTTTTATGTGCCCTTGTGTAGAAACCAGCTGACTTTCCAGGGGGTTTTCAGAGCTTGTAAATGGCACAGGAGGAGTGGAGAAAGAATATATCTGTGGCCCCCAGACATGATCACTCCCTGAGAAACCTGACGCTGTCAAGGGCAGCCAGGACAAAGACCCAAACAAATATAAATCATGATAAGGCTCTGGGCCCAATCACCAAAGCCCAGACCTAAGTTAATTAATGGCCTCAAATTCCAAGAGGTACCATCTTCCCTCAGTTCTCCCCAAAACCCCTATAAAAAGAAACTGCCCCTAATTGCAGGCAAACCATTTTGACTTTCTCCACTTTTGGTCACTTGGCGTCCCTCTCAAACCATGCAATAAAGGCCTGTTCCATTCTTGGGACCAGTTTCTTTCTTTCTCTCTGTCACTCTCAACTCTTTTTCTATCTAACAAGGAGAATGCTTACTTTTCTTTCATGTACCTTAGGTAAGCAGCATAACTCCTTACCACCAAAACTCTCTCCCTGTGAAGTAAAGGCACAATATTAATTCTTATTCAGAAAACTGCCTCTGGATGCACTCCTGCTTCTCTGCGGTCTGAAAGTTTTTCCTGAAACAATAAATTAATATCTTCCAGCTTGACTCTGGGTCACTTTTTCAGTCTCTAAACACTTAAACTGAGGGGCTTTCCCTCTTGAGTTTAAGTTGCTACAACAGAAAATCCAGGCAAGTGAATATTTGATTTGAGAATCAGGATTTGGAGCCAACTATTTACCTATAGGAGCTATTAAGTTATTTACCAGTTCTCACTTCCTTTAACATTACCAATTTTATTTCCTAACCTCCTGCAGATGAAAATGCCTTCTCTGAGGAGAGTTGAGTAAATATTCTTAATAGGTGGCAAGCAACAATTCTTCAAGCAGGTTAGAAATTTTTCTTTTTGCTTTTTTTGTTTGTTTTTTAAGCAGTAAAATATTGACTTACTTCCTTTTTTTAAAAAAACGGAGAAGTTAAAATTTCAGTTTAATTTAAAATAGAGACGCTTTTAATTTAGATCTAAAGTCAGATATACCACTACAGATCCCAATTCAGATAAGCCAGTGCCTCAGTTTTTAAAGATCCACACAGCCTATAAAAGTAGGATATTTTTAAATTTGGGAACATAGCACCAAAGTAATCTTCCAGCAGAGAGAATTTTGGGAAGTGGATGTATATCCTAAAATAGAACTACATATACGGTAGAAAAATAGAAGGGCTATAGGGTAAAGTTCTTTAAAAACACAAGTGACAAAATGTAAAATGTACCAAAAGGGAGGGAGAGGTATAGAAATGGTGACCTTGAATTACTATAGACAAATTTACCATTTTGAACTTTTGCACTGCCCTCTTTGGGAAAGTACATTTTCCTTGAACTTTTTATTGGTCCAGCAAAATCTCATCCCCTTGAGCCATGAAAATTGATCAAGTATAAAGATAGAAAATGTTTGCTTTTATTTCCCTTAAGAACATTTATTCTTTGAAGCCATTTGACTTATCCACTTACAATAATATCAACAGAGGTTAATTAAACTCCTCTCTTATCTTATGGGCAGAACAAACCTTACATTCCAGACTAGGTCTTATCTCTTGCTCCCTCCCTCTATGTTTACATTTTGAAGGGGCAAAATCCTGAGATGTGAATTCCAACAAGTTGGTCTTACTATTTTCCCAGGAAAATATTAAGATTATGAAGAGAGATACTTCCCCTTCAGTTACTAGGGGAAACTCCTTGACATTAAGAACAGGCACTTTTTCTTTCCTTTAGGAGAAATAGATTGTCCCTGTCCTCTACATCCAGTTTGCCTCGACATCCATATTTCCTGTGATGTCCCTCTCCTACAATGTGATCCATCTAACTGGTTTTAGATTCTGGGGAAAAGTGATCTCTGGTCCAGAGACTTGGTATTTCTGCTAATATCTATCATCTATCTGAACCATGCAAATAATATAATAATAGCGTAGACAAACTATGCCTAACATTGAGAAGAATGGGAATCCTAGAACACTTAACTGTACTCATATGAAAATATACTTAGACCAAGATACTGTTGTGCAAGCAGTACTAGAGAATATTACATGCTTTTAAATTGGGATGGGTGTGTGTCAGGGGTATATCATTTCTCCATGCCTACCCAATCTCTATGTTGAGAAAATAACTCAATGAAGAACATGACATCAGGATAGGAGGAAGACTCATCAACAACCTGCATTATGCAGATGACCCAACCCAGCTTGTTGAAAGAAAGTGGGACCTGAACAAAGACTACAACCTTCAATATAGATTGCTTCTTTTTGAGTGTTTGTTTGTTTTATTTAAATTTATTATTAATTTCAGTAAAAATTTACAAAGACTTTGGATTTCCCTTCATTCATTGTTGCACTTTTCTTCCCTCCCAACCTCCCTCCTAGTACATTACTCTCTTGGAAAAGTAAAAAAAAAAATTATTTTATTGTTTTACAAACCCTCCACCAGGTCCACTCCACTCTAGACTCCTGTCATGACAAAAATACCTAATCACATATCCCTTTTAAATAGTTTGCTCCCTTATCTTTTTCAATGTAGTATACATTATTGAACCCATCTTTCTCAGTCTCTCCCCCACCCCAAGGTCAGTCCTGTTTTACAACAGTGGCACCATGCAGTATTTGTCCTTTTATGACAGATACTTCACTCAGCATAATGTCCTCCAGAGTCACCCATTTTGAATAATATTGCATGAGTTCCTTGTTTTTCAATGCAGCGTAGTATTCCATTGTGTGAATATAC
>NW_006399907.1:8071162-8072729 GCF_000299155.1 Elephantulus edwardii | reverse complement strand
AATAGTGCAACAATGAATGAGTGGAAGCCCAAAATCTCTGTAAATGTTTATGAAAATTAATAAAATATAATTATAGAAAAAAAAAATCGGTTGGAGCATCAGCTATGAGTCTATTCCAACCCAAAGCCAATGAATGAGTAAGTGAGATTAACCAAGTAGTGGTGGGGTGAAACAGATGCCACATGACATGAGATTCACCAAGAAGCCCAACGAAAAGAAACTTGATCTTTCTTTCCACAAATGAGACAAAGAGAGAAATTTTCCCCAAAGCCAGTGCCAGAATCCAGACTTCTAACTTCAAAACTGTGAGAAAAATAAATTTCTTGCTTGTTAAAACTGCTCATTTGTGGTATTTCTGTGGTAGCAGTGATAGATAACAAGAAATAAGAATTACAAACTATATAAGTGAGATGATGGTAGAGCAGTCTGATTTACTCCATTTCTGATTATTTGCAGAAATACTTAGAGTCATCATACCAACCTTTGGACAGACTCTGAGAAATAAACCCTAAGTCAGTGTTTTAGGAGGTTGTTGGGGGCTTTGAGAACATTGAGGCATGACGCATGACTGAATGCAAGGGTGTTCGGGTTTTGTGGTGGGTTTTTTTTTTTTTTTTGGTAGTCAATTGCCAGTAAGACAGACAGATTGCAATATCCGAAGCACTTTAATTGCCGATCTGAAAGAGCTGAGTGAGAATCATCTCAAAAACTGCTTCCTTGTCTAAGAGTGGTCACTGGTGTTTATACTTGGGTTAAATGATACTGTTATTGTTCAGCAGCTTGTGATGTAGTTTACATATGACTGAGGAAAACATTTTCAAAGAGATAAATACTAATTCTAATACTAATTGTACTATACATTAGCGCTAATTTATGGGAAAGAAATTTATTAAAACAATTTGGAGCTTTTTATCTATCCCTGCTTTGTCAGATGCTGAATTCTAAAGTCTTGCACCTTTAGTAGAAAAGCTGATATAGAACCTGCAACTCCCTTTGGAATTTTCTTTTGTTATTAATAGGAAAAGTATTAAAACTCAGAAGAGTCTAAAAGATGGGTAAGAATAAGAAGAAAAACGTGTTAACAGAAATATGAAGAACAGTTGAGAATAATAAGTAGAAAGTTGTTATAAGAGGCTTCAATGTTTATGTTGTTTTGTTTTTTTGTCTGCTGTGTTTGTTGTCTTTTTGTCTCATGTTCAATGTGACAATATTTGAGTACTCATACAATTTAAAAGTTTCAGTGAAAGATAAGAATTTATAGAGACAAATTTAAGTTAATATCTATATAAATTCTAAATATTATAGGTCAGGAAAACCCAAAGGCGGATGTTTCAAACGTCTCACGGCACCAAAAGAGAGTATTTGTCTCAAGAGATCTTTGAAAAATTAGCTTCTTGGCATTCTGTATCACCTTCATATATCCATGCATTTTATCCAGTACCTACATACTTAGGTAGAAATTTTCATCTGTTTCAGCCAGTCTTGTGGCTAGCGCTTCAGGTCTATGTGAGTTGTGTGAGTGTACCTGTGTTAGTTGCTGTAATTTAAATAAAAATTTGTAGGAGTA
>NW_006399907.1:8041985-8066744 GCF_000299155.1 Elephantulus edwardii | reverse complement strand
CTCACCAGCATTTGTTGCTTGCTGTTCTGTTAAATTTTGCAGTTCTGACTGGGGTGAGATGATATCTCATAGTTGTTTTAATTTGCATCTCTCTTAGAACTAGGGATTTTGAACATTTCTTCATATGCTTGTTAGCCATCTAAATGTCTTCTTTGGTAAAGTGTCTGTTAATATCCTGTGCCTGTTTTTCTATTGGATTATTTACCTTTATCTTGTTGTGGTGCTCCAGTATTTTATAAATTCTGGATATAAGTCCCTTATCTGATATGTCATTACCAAATACTTTTCCCTAGTCGGTGGCTTCCCTTTTTACCCTGTTGGAGAAGTTTTTGGATGTGCATAGGGATTTGATTCTTAGAAGATCCCATTCATCTATGTTATCTTCTCCTGGTTGTAGGTATAGATTACTTCTTAACACCAAGAAGACAGGTTTTTACCACTGGGCCAGTGGGCAAAATCATAATAGATGAGAAAGGATTGACACTGTTAATGATTTCATCTTGCTTGGATCCACACTGCAATCAATCAGGAGATAAGGAGATATATTGCTTCAGGCAAGCCCACTGTCAGAGAATTCTCAAATACTATAGAGCAATAATGTCAGTTTGAAGACTAAAATGTGCCTGATCCAGGCCATAGTCTTTTCTAGTTACTTGCTATACACTTAAGAGTTGGGCAGTGAAACAAGATGACAGAAGAAGATCCTGGTGCCTTGAGCTGAGGTGTTAGAAAACAGTACTGAATAGCTGATGGACTGCCAAAGGAATGAGCAGATATGTCTTGGAAAGGGTATAACCAGAGTGCTGCTTGGAGGAAAGGATGGCAAAGCTTCATCTTTCATACTTTGGACATGTTTTTTGTAAAAGCTATTTCTTGGAAAAGGATATCGTGCTTGGAAGGGTGGAGGGTCAGTGAAAGAGAGTAAAACCCCCTATCAAGATGTATTGACATGGGGACTTCAGCAATGGGCTCAAGTGTGCCAGAGATGATGAGAATGGCACAAGATAGGCCAGGATTCAGATTTGTTGTTCATAAGGTCGTTATGAGCCGTACCTGACTTGACTACACTGAACAGGAACAACAACTTGACAGAGTTCTCCTTTAAGAAAACAAGGAGTTCTCAGTGATTCAAGCAACACTGAGTTTGTGATATACATACAATGTGTTGTAGATTGCCATCAGCCTAACACATAGTGACCTTCTGAACAAAAGGCCTGAAGCCTTTCTATAACTATCATTATTTATCAAAGTTCATAGTTTCCAGAAGCATGTTGTTTAGGAAGTGGATGCCACCCCTGCTTATGTATCATTAATATATTCACCAGCCAAAATCTCAGAAAATTTCATAATAAGAAATTCTTTTGAGAAACTCAGGTTGAGAAACATTCTAAATACCTGTCCATCTGTGCTACTTCATGGTTAAGGCGTTGGTTTTGGCCTCCCTTGTCCAGAAAAAGAATTAAACTGGTGGGAGATAACAGAAGATCAGCTGTGAATTAATCCTCTGGTCTTGGTCTGGTTCATCCCTTCCGGCATTGATTGTCCTGCTCAAAATAATCCTGGCTCAGGCCAGCCCTTTGTCAGAGTACATGGTTGAAAGGAAAGGTGAGGCAACAAGAATGATGGTAAAAGTAAATATAATTTTATTAGGAAAGATACATTCTAAGAACGCGTGGCAGGTCATTTCTCTGAAAAGAAAATGCAGAAAATACCCTGTGTCATGGGTGGCATGGATTAGTAGAACTGGCTGGCATTCTGCATTTGGGTGTGCTTCCTTGTTTGAGTCTAGGCCCATGAGATGATGTTGCACCAAGTTCAAAATTTAGTGAGCCGTTCTGATCTGTTCTTGTTCTTGTCATCATTCACATGCCTAAAACATTCCTCATGTCAAGATTGAGGCACTTAGATATGGTTCCCCAGTTTTGTTTGGGTAGGGCTTCATCTTTCCCACTTCATTTGACCTTTGCCTTCTATTGGCTCTTAACTTTTCAGGCCTTTCTTATTTCACTGGAATCTGCCTTAATATTCTTTCCACCTAGCATCCTTTTATGCCTTACTTATCCAGTTCTGACCCTAACATCTGTGCATTAAAAAAGGAAAATGTCATAAACTCTGAAGAACCATTCCGAGTGGAAGGAAACAAAAAAATCGGAAAAAAAGTTTGCAAAAGACAAGAGAATTTTTACAGAGAATATTATTGGAACAATTGGCAACATTTTCATATTGACTGTATACTGGTAAATGTATTAATGTGAAATTTCCTGATTTGGGTATATCCTTAGAAAGAAGTAGCCAGAATGTATCTTGGAAGCAAAAATGGCAAAACTTCATCTCACATACTTTGGACACGTTGCGAGGAGAGGCTATTTCTTGGAGACATCATGCTTAGAAAGGTCGAGGATCTGTGAAGGAAAGGAAGACTCTCAATGAGATGGATTGATACAGAGACTGCAGCAATGAATTCAAGATTTTCAGAGAAGATAAGGACGGCCAGGATAAAATAGAGTTCAGATCTGTTGTTCATAGGGTCACTATGAGTCTTTCTTGACTCCACGGCACCTAATAACAACATTGTTGTTTTGGAAGATAATATCTTTTTTCTTTTTTCTTAGTATTGTTGTGCTGTTGCTGTTAGGTACTATTGAGTTGAGTACGGTTCATAGCAAATCTATGAACAGTGAACCTAAACCCTACCCTATCTTGTGCCATCTTCACCATCCCTGCTGTACTCAAGCACATTATTCTAGGCACTGTATCAATCCATCTCATTGAGGAACTTCTTCTCTTTTGCTGACCCTCTATCTTTCTAAGCATGATGTCCTTTTCCAAAGACGGCACTCTTCTAACTATGTGCCCAACGTACGTGAGGCAGAGTCTCATCATCCATCCCTCTAAGGAGCACGTGGGATATCCAGGACTCTTTTCCAACACCGTAACTCAAAGGCATCCATTCATCTACTGCCATCCTTAATCAATGCCCAGCTTTCTGATGCAGAGGAAGCAATTGAAAAGACCATGGCCTGGATCAGGCTCCTCAGTACCTCAGAGAGAGGTACAAGGAACACAGATTTTTGCAACACAACACATTTCAATATCAATCATGCTGCCAATCAGCCCAGTGGTGAGAATCTTTGCTTTTTTGATGTTGAGCTTCAATCCATATTGAAGGCTGCAGTCCTTGACCTTCTGCAGCAAGTGCTTGAGGTCCTCCACAGTTTCCACAAGCAAGGTTGTGTCATCTGCATAACGCAGATTGTTGATGAATCTTCCTCCAATCCTGATTTCACATTCCTCCTCATAGAGCCCAGCCTCCCAAATGATCTGTTCCACAAATAGATTGAAAAGGTATGGAGATAGGACACATCTCAGGCATACACTCTTTCTGATTTTAAACCATGCAATGTTTTCTTGCTCTGTTATGATGACTGTCTCCTGGTCCAAGTATAGGTTTTGCATAAGCACATTCAGATGTTCTGGGATCCCCATTCTTCTCAGAGTCAGCCATGGTTTGTTGTGGTCCACATAGTCAAATGCCTTTTCATAGTCAATGAAACACAAATAGACATTCCTCTTATACTTTCTGCTTTCAGCCAAGATCCATCTAACATTAGCTATCATATCCCTAATACCTTGGTCTTTTCTAAACCCAGCCTGCACATCTGGCTGTTGATGTGCTATTCCAGTTGGTTATGGATAATTTTCAGCAGAATCTTGCTTGCAAGTAATATTAATGATGTTATTTGATAATTTCCACACTCGTTTGGGTCATTTGTCTTTGAAATGAGAACAAATATGTATCTCTTCCAGCAGCCAGGATATCAAAAGACAAATTGCATTGAGAGTCAGCTCTCAGGAACAATGTCAGTCTGGAGACCAAGGTTTGCCTAATCAGGCCATGGTCTTCGCAATTATTTGTTATACATCAGAAAGCTGGGCAATGACTAAGAGTAATAGGAGAATTGATGCCTTTTGAGCTATGGTGCTGGAGAAGAGGACTGAATATACCATGCACTGCTAGGAGAACAAACAGGTTTGTCCTGGAAGGGGTGAAACCAGGCTGCTCCTTGGAGGCAAGGATTCTGAGGTTTCATTTGACATACTTCGGGCATGTTGCAAAGGGGAACCAGTTCTTGGAGAGGGACATCATGCTTGGGAGGTTAGAGGGGCAACACAAGAGAGGAAGACCCTCGATGAGATTGATTGACTCTGTGGTAATGGGGGTAGGTGTGTCAGAGACAATGAGGTTGGCTCAGGATAAAGCAGGTTTTAGAACTGTTGTACATAGGGTCACTACGAGTAGCCAGTGACTCGACAACCTGTAACAACAGCACGACATTTTATTTCTTGGCTGTTGTTGCCAAGAATATTTATTATGGATCCTTACAAGATAAATTCATTAACCATTTCCATCTTCTCTCCATCAATCATGACCCATCTATCTGCCAAGTGGTGAGGATTTTTGTTTTCTTGATGGTGAGATGCAATCTATATTGGAGGCTGCAGTCTTTGATCTTCCACAATAGGCCATTCAGGTCCTTCTTGCTTTTAGCAAGCAAAGCTATGTCATCTCCCTACCTCAGGTTGTTGATGAGCCTTCTTCCAATTCTGATATACCATATTCTGCAGAGTCCAGCTTCTTTGATGATTTGCTCTGCATACAGATTAAATAGTTATGGAGAGAAAATATAGCCTTGACATACAGATTTCTTGATATTAAACCATGCAATATTCCCTTGTTGTTTGGATAATGGCCTCCTGGGCAAAATATAAATTTCATAGGACTACAATTATGTGTTCCACAATTCTGACTCTTCTCAATGTTATCCATTATTTGTTATCATCCACATAATGACACAATGAAATGTCTTTACATGATTAAAAAAGCATGTTCTTCTGATAATTCCTGCTCTCGACCAAGATTCATCTTACATGAGCAATGATATCCTTGGTGCCACAGCCTCTTCTAAATCCAGGTTGAACATCTGGTAATTCTCTGTCAAAGACGTACTGTTCCAACTATCTACAGATTATCTTCAAGAAGATACTGCTTTTATATGATATTAATGATAATATTCAATAATTTCCACATTCAGTTGGATCACTTTTCTTGGGAATGGGGACAAATATTGATCTTTTCTGGTCTTGCCAGGTAGCTGTCTTCCAAATTTCCCGCATAGACTCATAGGTGAGTACTTTCAGAGCTGCATCTGTTTGTTGAAACATGTCAGTTGGTGATCTATCAGTTCTTGGAACCCTGTTTCTTACCAATGCCTTCTGTGTGGCTTAAACTTCTTTCTTCATTACCATTGGCTCTTAGATAGTTCCATGTCAATTAGTTCTTTTTAATACAGTGACTATGTATTCTCTCCAACTTTTCTTTGATGCCTTCCTGCATCATCCTAGATTTTGCTCATAGCATCCTTCAATACTGCAATTTGAGGCTTGAATTTGTTCTTCTGTTCATTCAGCTTAAGAAATGCCAAAACAACTATGAGTTATCGTCTCACCACAATGAGAATAGCAAAATTTAACAGAACAGCAAGCAGCAAATGCTGGCGAGGTTGTGGAGAAACTGGAACCCTTATTCACTGTTGGTAGAAGTGTAAAATGGTGCAACCACTGTGGAAGGTGGTATGGCGCTTTCTCAAAAAGTTGCAAATAGAGATACCATTTGACCCAGCAATTCCACTACTGGGAATATACCCCAAAGAAACCATAACTGACATCCAAGAAGATATATGCACACCCATGTTTATTGTGGCTTTGTTCACAATAGCAAGGAGTTGGAAAGAACCTAAGCACCCATCAACAAATGACTGGATAAAGAAGCTGTGGTATATTCACACAATGGAATACTACACTGCATTGAAAAATAAGGAACTCATGCAATATTATTCAAAATGGGTGACTCTGGAGGACATTATGCTGAGTGAAGTATCTCAGTCACAAAAGGACAAATACTGCATGGTGCCACTGTTGTGAAACAGGACTGACCTTGAGGTTGGGGACAGACTGAGAAAGATGCATTCAATAATGTATACTGCATTGAAACAGATGAGGGAGAAAACTGTTTAAAAGGAATATGTGATTAGGTACTTTTGTCATGACAGGAGTCTAGAGTGAAGGCTGCATGGTGGAGTGGACCTGGAGGAGGGATTGTAAAACAATGAAAGAATTTTTCTTTTACTTTTCCAAGAGGGTAGTGTACTAGGGGGGAAGGTTGAGAGGGAAGAAAAGTGCAACAGTGAATGAATGGAGAGGTCCCTAACAGCAGACTTTCCCATCACAATATGTCTTTTAATTTCCTGGCTACTGGTGACTAGAGTGTTGACTGCGGAGCCAAGCAAACTAAAGCTGTGAACAATCTCAATCTCTTCACCATCCATCCTGATGCTGCCAATTGGTTCAGTGGTACGTGGTTCAAATCCACCAGATACTCTGCTGGAGAAGGAGGGACAATTTCTTCTTGTACCAATCAGATCAGATTTGATGGTACACACACACACACACACACACACAGACAGAGAAAATTTTTTTAAAAAGAAATGCCAAGTGAATTCTTTCCTTTTGATTTTCTTACTCCAGCTCTTTGCACATTTCCTTGTAATACTTTGCTTTGTTTTCACAAACTAACCTTTTTGAGATCTTTTGTCTGACTCTCTAACTTCCTGATTTTTTCCTGGTGTTTTCTCAGCATTTTAGTAAAATATTCAGTCTCTTCTGACATCCAATTTGGTCTTTTTCCTCCTCCTCTGTCTTCACAATGATCTTTTGCTCTCTTCACGGATGATACCCTCTGTATTATCTCACAGTTTAATTAGTTTTCATGTATTGATATGCAATGCCTCTATCTTGTTCTTGAAATCGTTTTTTTAATTCAGAATGGAATAGACTCAAGGTCATATTTGGTTCTTATGAATTTGTTTCCATTTTCTTTACCTTTGACTTGAAATTTACATGAGTACTTGATGGTCTGTTCCACAGTTAGCACCTGGCCTGGTTTCCATAGCTGATAATGAGCTTCTGTAGCAATTCTTTCCACATATGTAATCAATCTGATTCCTATATAATCCATCAGGTGAGGTCCTTGTGTATAGTCACTATCTATGTTTTTTAGGAAAGATACTTGCAATGAATAAATCATTGACTATGAAGAATTTTATCATTCTATCTACAGCCTAATTTCTGTCACCAAATCCTTAGTTTCCAACTATTAGTCTTTCTTCTTTGTTCCCAACTTTTGCATTCTGGTCATTAATTATTAATGAAACTTGTTTGCCTGCTTGATTGATTTCAGTCTGTAAAAGTTGATAGAAATCTTCTATTTCTTCCTCTTTGGCTTAGTTGTTGGTGTGCACATTGAATGATAGTGGTATTAACAGGTCTTCCTTGTGTGTGTATGGATAATATATCACTAATAGTGTTGTACTTAAGGGTGGATCTAGAAATAGTCTAAAATTACGATGACTGCAACTCCATTTTTCTTAATTTTATTCCAAGAATAGTAGATCATATAATTGTCTAATTCAAAGTGATTAATGCCACTCCATCTCAGCTCCCTAATATCTCATACATCAATCTTTATGCACACAATTTCTTTTTTAACAATGTCTGATTTTCCTATATTCATACTTTTCATGTCCCACATTCCAACTATTAGTGAATGTTAGCAACTATTCATGCTCATTTCTGGTGTTCCAATATCCAGGTTTAGCATCCAATCTGTAGCTAATAGTCTGTGAGTCCTCTATTGTTCATAGCATTCCAAGCTCAATTGTTTCAGACTGTCTTAATCTAGAAGCTCAAATTAGTACAGCATCTGACAGTACCCAAAAGAGCAGATGATAGACAGTTTGCAAATGACCTAATAAGGGCTTGATTCTGGGTCAAGCTGACCTGATTATATCTCTGTTTTCCAGAAACTTCTTTAAATTGTATCTTTTTGTTTCTTCGTTTTGATTCTGGTATCAGCTGTTTCATCAAACATTTATATATAAATATTGAGCCCCCTCAAAAGGCTTGTAAATGACCCAGCTGTCCAGGGGCCATCCTACAACAGGGCCATTCCTCCTCACAGGGCAGGTTTAGGACTTGGGTGTACATAAACCATCCTGTCAGCCCACCTAATGGGGGGGTGCAGATCGTAGGTGATCACCAACCATCCTGATGTAGTCATTCCATGTCAACCCGCACATGCAAGACTCAGGTGTGCATAGAACATCCTGGAGCACTGTCAGTGTCACTCTCAAGGTAGGTACAAAACTAGGTGTCACAGACTTTTCTGGCTCATTCCAAGGCCCGGGCATGACTCGGGGTTCACAGAGCACACAGGAGAACTGTCAGCCCTCAAAACAGTACAGGTACCAGACTCAGTTGTGTACAGATTATACAGTGTGAGATCTTGAAACAGGGCAAGTATAGGACTCAGGAGTCCACCAACCATGCTGAAGAAGGATCAGGCCTTTACACACAGTCGTTTTGGGACTCGTGTGTGCACACAGATCTTTCTGTGATACCTCTAGCCAGAGCATGTACAGGACTCATGTGTACAGGGACCATCCTCCCATAGTCTCATTACCCCCCCCCCTCATCTGGTAGGTACCAGACTCAGGTGTACACCAATCAGGTTCAGCCTTAGTTGTGCATAGAGCATCTGGCAGCACTGGTAGCCTTCCTCTCAGGGCTGGTACAGAACTCAGGAGTTCATAAACCATGCTGCATCAGGCTCTGTCCTTTTTCCAGGGCAGATGCAGACTCAAGTGTATCCATAGATCATTCTCTGTACTGTCAGCCCTCTTCTCAGGGTATGTCCATGGGTCAGGCCTGCACAAAACATTCTATGTCAGTATCAGCATCTCTGTAAAGGCAGGTACTGTTCTCAGGTGCACCCAGGTCAATGTGCAACTCTGTCAGTCATCTTTAGTGTGTAGTTAACATCTCAGGTATGCAAAGTCCTTTTAAAAGGCACAAATTTGGTAACAAGGCAGGTAGAGGACTCAGGTATGCAGAGACCATCCTAACATCTTGAGCTCCACTGGTCACAGGGCAAATACAACACTAGAGCATGTTCACACCATTCTGTAGTAGATGAGCCCCCTCCCATGGCTGGTAGAAGATCCAAGTGTCCAAGGCTTATATGCAGCAGGGTCATTTGTCTTCACAGAGCAGGTACAGGTCTCAACATCGTGAAGCAGGGCTTTCCCTAATGACAGTGCAAATACAGTTCTAGGGTGAAGAGAGACCATGGTGCTGCAAGTAAGTCCCCAGCAGGACACCCAGGTGTCCAAAGAATGAATGTCTGCCCACCTAACTGAGTAGGTACAATACTCAGTTGGTCACTAAGCACTTTGCAGCATGGTCAGTTTCCCCACTGGCAGTTAAAGGTCTCAGTTGTGTCCAGGCCATCCTGCTTACCTCTCATCCCTTGTCACAGGGCAGGCACATAGCCAGGTGTTTTCAGATTCTCCTGCTGCAGCCTAGTCTGGCCTCATCACAGGGCATGTTCAGGTCTCAGTTGTGCAGAACTGTCAAGCCTCTTCTCAGGGCAGATAAGGGACTGAGCTGTATACAGATCATGTAGCTGCTTTGCCAAGACCCTTCAGAGTGCAGGTAAAAGAGTCAAGTGTTCAGAGATCATGCTAAAGCAGGACCAGTCATTCTCTGAGGGAAGCTACAAGAATCAGATGTTTCCAGAGATCATTCTGCTGTACTCTCAACCCTCTTCTCAGGATCTGTCCAGGACATAGGTGTCCACCACCCATTGGATTACTATGGTGACTGTAGCAATGGGCTCAAGCGTGTCTCAGGTTGTGGGGATGGCGTAGGATAGGGCAAGGATTAGACCTGTTGTTCATAGAATTGTTGTGAGTCAGAAAGAACTCTGTTGGCCTAGTGGATAGAAAGTTTGTTACCAAGCCAAAGGTGAGTCATTTTAATCTGTGGCCCTCGGGGCTGGTTTTAGCTGTTTTTTATCAAATATTCTTCTAAGCAATATAGCACTGGTCTGTCAATTTTCTGTACAAAGATAACTCATGGTTGCTGTGATGCTAAACACTGTGACACTGACGTGTCAAATGTGATAATGGCTACCTATAGTGGACAGTGTTTGGTGGAGCTTCCAGATTAAAACAGGCTTGGAAGCAGGAGCAGCATCCACTTCCAAAATAGCTTGCCTGCGGAAACTCTATGAACTTAGAGAAACAATGAAAGTTTTACAAGTGTTCAAGTCTTTCATTCATGAGTCATCTCGACAGCACTTAACAACAACACACCATCAGCTGTTTGAATTGTATTAATGGTTTCTGGTGACTCCACTCCCATCCTGCCTTATAGTTTGAGTTAATTATCATCTAATGAATATATTGTTCTTTTTGTTACATGCCTTTGAGTCCAGCTGACTCAGAGCTGACCCTCCAGCAGCTTTTCTGAGGTTATAAATCACACGGGAGGAGATTGTCCATCTTTCTCTCCAGGAACTGCTGGTGGATGCAAATTGCATGCTTTTAGATTGGCAGCTTAAGTCTTCACCTACTAGGCCACTAGAGCTTTCTATGGTTAGTAGAATACAGTCCATAGGCAAACACCCACATTCTACATAATCACCGTCAGGGAAAGTGTGGAGAACCCAGTCCAGTTCAGACTACCAACCTTACATATACAGCACTATTCAGTTCTTAAGTAGGTAAATTCCTCCTGCACCCCCAAAATTATAAACCAATATCTTTCAACTTAACTCCAGGTCAACTTTTCAGTCTCTCTGAGAACAGTTATACTGAAGAACTTTCCCTTCTGGGTTTAAACCTGAAGGAGTTGGGGAGGGGGGTGTGGTGGTGGTGTGGGATATTTAGACTATGGTTATGAACATTTTTTTTTGCTTATCTTTTAGAACTCTTGATTAAGCTCCTCTCTCAGTAGCTGCTATTTTTCTCTATATCTTTTGCTGATTTCTCTACATTTCCCAAACTCTAACCTTTGGTATGCCTCTGTGCTTACTTCTTCTTCTGCTGCTGCTGCTGCTGATGCTGCTGTTTCTCCTTCTCCTTCTTCTTCTTCCTATTATTATTGTGTGTGCGTGTGTGTGTGTGTGTGTGTGTACTGTCAAATTGGATCTGACTGTTACAGGAGGAGACCACTCCTCCTTCTCCAGCAGAGCATCTGGTGGATTCAAACCACGCACTTCTGGGATTATAATGCAGCTTCTTGCCTCTAGGCCACCAGAGCTCTCCTGTGCTCACTTCTTAAATGTCTTCCTTTCTCTGTCTACTCTTGCCCTTTACTCTTTCGCTCTTATTGCCACTGAGTCAGAATCAACTCATAACAGACCATTCATTGATTTTCCCAGGTTGTAAACCATACGACAGGACATTGCTCACCCCCACCTCCACCCCGAGAAACTGATAGATCTTAACTGCATTGAAAAGCATGTGGTTTTAGGCAGCATCTAAAAGCTGATGAGTCCCAACTTTGTATCTTCAGTCTGAGCTTCCTCTTTGTACCTAGTCAGTATCTCCACTTGCACATCAGATATGCATTTCAAACTCAACTTGCCTAAGAATCAACTTGTCTTGATTTCTTTCCCTGAGAAACTCTTAATATCCTCCAAGGCCCCAGGAATAGATGGTATACCTATTGACATATTTCAGCTAACAGATGCTGCCCTGGACGTGCTCACCAAGTTGTGTCAAGAAATCTGGAGAATAACCACTTGGCCAACTGACTGGAAGAGATCTATATTTGTTCCCATCCCAAATAAGGGTGACCCAACAGAGTGTGGAAACTACAGAACAATATCACTAATTTCACATGCAAGCAAGATTCTATTGAAGATTATGCAAAAACGACTGGAACAGCACATCAGCAGAGAACTGCCAGAAGTCCAGGCTGGGTTTAGAAGGGGCCGTGGTACTAGGGATATTGTAGCTAATATTAGATGGATCTTAGCTGAAAGAAGGAAATACCAGAGGAATGTATATCTGTATTTCATTGACTATGCAAAGGCATTTGACTGTGTGGATCATAACAAACTGTGACTGACTCTGAGAAGAATAGGAATTCCAGAACACTTGCTCATGCTAATGTGAAACCTATATTTTGACCAATCATCAGAACAGAGCAAGGAAACACCGCCTGGTTCAAAATTGAGAGGGGCGTATTTCAGGGATGTGTACTGTCTCCATACCTTTTCAACCTGTATACAGAACAGATTATCCAGAAGGCTGGGCTCTATGAGGAGAAATGTGGGGTCAGGATTGGTGGACGATTTATCAACAATCTGCGTTATGCGGATGACACAACCCTGCTTGCTGAAACTGAGGAGGACCTGAAGCATTTGCTGCAGAGGGTCAAGGACTGCAACCCCCAATATGGATTGAAGGTCAATGTCAAGAAGACAAAGATTCTCACCACTGGACCAATTGGCAGCATCAGGATGGATGGTGAAGAGATTGAGGTTGCACAAAACTTTAGTTTGCTTGGCTCCACAGTCAAAACTCTTGTCACCAGTAGCCAGCAAATTAAAAGACTTATTGCCATGGGAAAGTCTGCTGTTAGGGACCTCTCCAAAGTACTGAAGAGCAATGGTGTCTCTCTGGAGACTAAGGTGCACCTGATACAGGCCATGGTCTTTGCTATCACTTGTTATGCATCAGAGAGTTGGACAATGACTAGGGAGGATAGAAGGATAATTGATGCCTTTGAGCTGTGGTGCTGGAGAAGAGTGTTGAGGACTGCTAAGAAAACAAACAGGTTCATCCTAGAGAGGGTTAAACCAGGCTGCTCCTTGGAGGCAAGGATTCTGAGGCTTCGTCGGACATACTTTGGACATGTTGTAAGGAGGGACCGGTCCTTGGAGAGGGACATTCATGCTTGGTAGGGTGGAGGGACAGCGCAAGAGGGGAAGGCCCTCTATGAGGTGGATTGATTCAGTGAGTGGGGTAATTGGGATGGGAGTGTCAGAGACAGTGCGATTGGCACAGGAAAGAGCAGAGTTCAGGGCTGTTTTACATAGGGTCACTATGAGTTGCAAGAGACTTGACAGTACACAACAACAAAACAACAACTGCCTTCTAATTGATTGTCACTCCTCATGGTAGAACTGCCCCAGTTGTCAAGGGTGTAAATCTTTACAGAAGCAAAATGCTGTAGCTTTCTTATTTTTGTCTTTTATTTTTAAAGGTTTATTAAAGCAATAAGAGGCATAACTACTATAAGGTAGGCTATGTGAAAGACTTAAAGTGAAAAGGAAGAAGAGGGAAGGAGGGAAAGAACCTTTGGAAAGATAGGGGTAAAAGCAAGTCTTAGTGCATTCTGTCAGAAAGAGTAAGAATGTGTAGCTTTCTTTAAGGAGTTGCTTGCATATTTGAACTCTCCTCCTTCCAGTTAGCCACTGAACACTGTAACAATAATGTCACCATGGCCTCTACTTCATAAATAGCATTCTCTATCTCAGTAAGAGCGGGTTTTGATAGTATGGTCTGTATCAAGTTGGGCTGTTAACTCAAAGTTTGCCATTTTTCTTGCCGTTGAATCCACCAGTGGTTCCTCAGAAGAAAAACAGACAATCTTCTCCATTGCAATTTTTGGCCTGAGATACCCAACTAGGGGGACTACAAGTTGGAATAGGGAACTCTGGTGACCTTGTGGTAAGTACCTGCACTACAGTCCCAAAGGCACCTACTTTAAATCCCCCAGCTTGTCTGTGGGAGAAGGATGGGAAATCTTCTCCCATATTATTAACTGCCTCTCAAATCCCACTGGAGAGTCAGCTATGGGTTGGTTTCCACTCAATGGTAAACAAAAACAACATAAGTTGGAATATTGTTGTTGTATACCATAGAGTTGGAACCGACCCATAGCTGATCCTCTGGCAAAGGTGATCCTGTGGCAAAGTTTGGCAGGACAGCAAGAAATAAAAGCCTACACTGTTGGTGGTATTGTGAAATCACTGTGGAAGGCAATTTGGTGCTTCCTCAAAAAGCTGAACATAGAAACTCCATGTGACCAAACTATTTCACTACTAGGAATTAGTTCAAAGAAATTAGAACTGAGACACAAACAGATTTGTACACCAAATGTTCATAGAAGCATTACTGACCATTGCAAGAACATGGAAACAGCCCAAATGCCCAAACACAACTGGATGAATTGAGAAACGGTGGTACATTCACACAATGGAATACTATGCAACACTCTGGAGCAATGATTTAGAAAAATACTTTGTAACTTGCAAGAGGTTGAAGAGCATTATGCCAAGTTAATTAACATAGTCTCATAAGGATAAACACTGCAAAAGACCATAATTTTAAAAATAGAAGGATAAACAGTAAAACATGTATGGGGAAGGGGGTGGGAGGAGAAAGTTGAGAATGAGTAGAGGTGAAACCACAGGATTGCACAGTTTGGTGTGTGGAGGAGGTGGGGGGAAGGAAGTAAATGAGAGAATCTGGGTGAAAATACAGGGTAATGATGGGCAAAGTCCAATGGTGATTAATTTTATAACATGATTATATGAAACACAGTGTGAATGAAGAATAGTGTAAACAAAATATATACTGCTGGGTGAGATGGTATCTCATTGTGGTTTTGATTTGCATCTCTCTCACTGCCAGTGATTTTTGGGTATTTCTTCATATGTCTGTCTGCCACCTGAATGTCTTCCTTTGTGAAAAGTTTTTCCATGTCTTTTGCCCATTTTGTAATTGGGTTATCAGTCTTCTTCTGGAGGCCCAGGAGTATGGTGTAAACTTTTGTTAAGAAACCCTTGTCTGAAATGGTATTGCCAAATGTTTATTTCCAGTGGGTAAGCTTTTTTTCACTCTGTTGAGAAAAGTTTTTGATGAGCACAGAGATTCAATCTTTAGAAGGTCCCATTCATCAATTTTATCCTCTCCAGATTTTCCATTTCTGGTTGTATTTGGCAGTCTCTTTATACCAGAGGCTATGCCTTCTAAGGTTGGTCCAAGTTTGTCTCTTATGAACTTTATGGTTTTGGGCTTTACTCCCAGATCTCTGATCCAGCTTGAGTTGATTTTTGTGTCTGATGTGAGGTGTGGATCCTGTTTCAGCTTTCTGCAGGTAGCAGTCCAGTTCTGCCAGCACCATTTATTGAAGAGGTTGTCATTTCCACATTTGATAGGTTTATTTCCTTGTTGAATATCAGTTGACCATACATAAATGAAACCTCTTTTTTAGAAGTTATGCTGATTTGTAATGACTTTGTTTTGTTTTCTCAAATATAACATATTTCTATGATGTTCTTAAAACACCTAAATATGAGTCCCATAGTATGTGCTTCTAGGGATGCTTTTTTATGCTGGTATAATACTCTTCAATGTTTGTATATAAGTCCCTTAGATAAAAGTAGAAATAAAGTATCTGAAAGTAAAAAAATTCTGCATATATTTCTATGATGCTTTAAATTATAAGTCATAAGAAAGTTGTTCTGACCTGGAAAAGAGAGAATAAAAGTATGTGAAGTGGGCCATAAATAAATTCCCTAAATTGGGCTGTGAACTTTTACTCTGTGATAATGGAAGGTAGCATTAATCAAGTCTCTGTAAATTAACAAACTCTAAATATGTCACTAAAAATTTTCTTAATTTCTAATTCATTAATTTGACTTTGAAATATGTAGTAAATAAGAATGTAAATATGTCACATAATAATTCTCTAGTTGACAATAAAGCACAATGTAAATTAGTAAAACATACATATGACATTTGGTGAAAATATGACCCTTAGTACCAGCAACCAGGAAATCAGGAGACATATTGCACTGGGAAAGTCTGCAGTTAGGGACCTCTCTAAATTATTGAGGAATGATGATGTCAGTTTGAGAACTAAGGTGTGTCTGATTCAGGCCATGGTCTTTCCAATCACTTGCTATGCATCTGAGAGCTGGAAAATGAATCAGAATGACAGAAGAATTGATACCTTTAAGCTGTGGTGTTGGAGAAGAGTGCTGAACATCCCATGGACAGCCAGAAGAATAAACAAGTACATCTTAGACAGGGTGCAGCCAGAATGCTTCTTGGAGGCAAAGATAGTAAAGCTTCGCCTCACATACTTAGAACATGTTGCTAGGAAAGGCTATTCTTTGGAGAAGGATATGATGCTTGGAAAGGCAGAGGATTGGCGAAGGAAAGAAAAACCCTCAAACAAGTTGAATGACACAGTAACTGTTGCAATGGGCTTTAGTGTGTCAGGAACTGTGAGAATGGCACAGGATTGGACAGGGTTCAGATCTGTTGTTATTAGGTTGCTTTGGGTCATACTCAGTGCAATGACACCTAACAACAACAATGACAACAAAAGCATATATGATATATAACAATTCTTTAACAGATAATAAAACATATCAATTACTGATGAAAATGACAATGCATATGGTAATGAATAAACTCTTGGATTTCTGCTTGTTTTCGAAGAAGACAGAAACAAAGTCTCTAAGACTAAGAAGCCTGCTAAGATAATGCAACCAATCTCAGACCCTGGGCATAGTGCACCTGCTCTGAGTTCAGGAGTTGTCAAATTTCCATTCCAAAACTGTTTACTAAAGATAAAAGTTTAAATTCTTCAGGGAGCTCTGGTGGTCTAGAAGCAAGAAGTTGCACTGCAATCCCAGAGATAAGTGGTTCGAATCTACCAGATGCTTTGCTGGAGAAAAAGGGGCAATCTCCTCCTGTACCAATCAGATCCAATTTGACAGTGTACACACACACACACACACACACATCAAAGCTTAAATTCTAAAGATTTGGACTCTATTATTTAATCTAACATTTTTGTTATTATTTACCGTGATGCCAGAACCAAATCATAGGTGACCCTTCAGTGGGTTTTCTGAGGCAGTAAATTGCATAGGAGGAAATTGCCCATCCTTTTCCAGCAGAACATCTGGAGAATCCGAATCATGTACCTTGAAGATTATAGGGCAGCTTCTTATTACTAGGCCATAAGAGCTCATTGTTAATTTTTAGACTTTTTTTGTGATTTGGATGAAAGTTTACAGAACAAATTGGTATTCTATTTCAACCATTCCCACAAGTAATTGTTGATTGTGATTCTCCAATGCTAAGTGATTGCCTTTTTCTAAAAAAAAAAAAAGTAATTGTCTTGAAGTCCCACTTGCATGTCTTACCAAGAATGCCTTAATATAAACTCGCAACTGTGAGAAATGCCTTTGATAGCTTGGACACTGTCTGGGCTCCTCTTGGCAAATGGTGGATTGATATAAACCACAACTAAAAACTTTCTCCAGGAGATCTCCAGGAGGGGGAGCTGGAGTGGACCACCTTATCCCTTAAGAGACTGCAAATAAATTGACCCAAACTCTGGCTTGACAAATGCTCAAGAAATCCAATCCAAACTCAGTTTAGCCAGAGCAAGTTTTTATTGATCAATTTTGCAAAATCCAGGCCCTAAGCCTAGACAAAGGAGTGGACCAGCACAGCCTTTCATAGCCCACCATAAATTCTCCTTCCCTAGCTTTCAAGTCTCTCCCCAGGTCCTCATGGGTGGGCTGAGTACTATAAAATTAACAATCTAAGGATGTTGTCTGATTTATTACTTCTTTTTATGACTTCCCTTTCTTCCCCCTACATCCCCCTTCATCCTGTTTGCCTACACATTCCAGAGGTTGTGGTTTGCCATGTCAGTTAATAGTTTGTCTTCTTTGAGTCAACTCGGTGACTTTTTACTTTAGTTCTTATTCTTTTTTACTCTGTAGATGCACCAGCTTGAATTCTGTTGCTCACAAAACCAACAATAAAAAAAGAGATTACCACAGGCAAAGGTCCCAATTCCTGAACATTCAGGATGTGTGACTTCACCAAGGACCACACCACAGAATTTAAGAAGGCCTTCCAGCTGTTTGACCAAACAGGTGATGGAAAGATCTGTACAGCCAGTGTGGAAATGTAATGAGGCTCCTGGGTGAGAACCCCATCAACATCGAGGTGCTCAAGGTCCTGGTAAACCCTAAGAGTGATGAAATGAATATGATGAAATGATGAAATGGATTTTGAGCTCTTCCTGCCCATCCTGCAGACTGTGACCAAGAATAAGGACCAGGGCACCTATGAGGACTATGTTGAAGGCCTTCGGGTGTTTGACAAGGAAGGAAATGACACTGTCGTGGGCACTGAAATCCAGCCTGTCCTTGTCCACTGGGTGAGAAGATGACAAAGAAAGAAGTAGAGATGCTGGTGGCAGGGCATGAGGACAGCAATGGTTGTATCAACTATGAAGAGCTCATCCGTGTGATGCTGAATGGCTGAGCATAGCCCTTCCTGTGTCCCCAGAACCCCATGCCTTCTCCTGTGTGAGACTATATGTAGCCCTGAGAGCCATCTCGGCTGGCACAGCCACTTTCAGCATTTTATAGCTCTTGGATAATGCTTGCCAGCAGCATTCGCCAAATAAACTTTCTGTCTATGCCCTCCCCCCAGAAAATAGAATTAGCCTCTGACAAATACCTTGTGACAACTTGTCACTAACATCTTAGAATGCCTTAGGCAAAAGGATTGGGTGTTTGGGGTTTTTGTGTGGTTTTTTTCCAGCTAATAGGGTGGAGGGACTGTGCAGGAGAGGAAGACCCTCCATTGCCGCAGGATGCTGCACTGGGGTGGGGGGTGGGGGCGCTGCAAGCCTGGAGTCTGGGGTCTAGAAGAGGGAACACGAAGGTGGGTGGAAGTTCAGCGGAGGGACGGTGAAAGAATACAAGGCACACAGTCAGGTGATCTGATGATTTAAGATCTAAGTTATATTTTATTGCACTTAGCATGATATATTTGTACCACATTTTACAACTAGGGGCTTAGTGATAGCCAAAAAGATAAGGAAAGTAAGAATAAAGTTTACATTATTTTCTTTTTTTTTTTGTTTTGAACCTTTTATGGAGCTCAAGAACAATGCGTTTGGTGTGTCACTGGGTGCAGGGCTGAAGACAAGACCAACAGAGAATGGACAAACACAGTTACAACGAAAAGGGGGCTCGACAAGGCTAAGTCTCAGTTTCCTCGTCGTTTAGCAGCATGTTGGGGATCCCACGGCTGATGGGGAAGAGACGCCCGGACTCTGGGCACTGCAGGGTGCCCTCTAATACGTCCACCTCCAGCAGCACGTGGTGCATCTTCCTTAAAAAAGCCTCATCGTACTCATATCCCTCAGTTGGCCCTTTGGGGACCTCGACCAGATGCAAAGTCTCGGCCGCCTCCAGAAGCGCCGCCCACTCCACCTTGGGTATCATCAGCGCTACGAAGTCTGGGTTGAACTCCACCGGGTTGACACGGACCTCGGTGGCCTGCAGCCTCAGGGGGAAGCCGCGGGGCCCCATCCCCCGCACGTGCGAGCTCAGCAAATTGTGTGTAAGAAGCTTTATGTTGCCACCGGAGCTCCAGCCAGACTGGAGCCCCATTATTTTCTTGCACACAGCTATTCTTTATGGTCATGGTTCCTTGGTAATTGGAGAACTTGGTAGACAATGACTTCTTAAACATTTTCTCAAACCTGTTCTCAAACTTGTTTGGGTTATAAATTTACAAAGTGAAAAAGTTACATTTTAAATTTAAACTGATACATTTTAAATTTTTAGCTGAATTTGAGTATTATTTATTTCCATTCAAGAGACACTTTTACACCTTCCGTTATCCCCGGTGTGATCACTATCTCAATAAGGGTGTTTAGGTTCATACAAAGGATGTTTTGGGTCATAATATCGCCTAAATTCATCATCCAATCTAGTGTCTCATGATTTATTTTACCACCTGTACCTCGCATAACGTCTTCCCTTTGGTCATTTTCAAACCTTTTGAAAAATATATCCCAAGACACAAAACCACCGGGGTGTTTTGCATTAAATTCATCATATTCTCCAGTATATGGAAGAGGTTTATCTGTAGGCTCCAGAATTCTGTAAGGACCTTTCCCAATAGGGGGCTGCCACAAATGACCATTACCTAATAGATAAACAATTCTTCCACCTGGCGTTCTCATGGTGGGGGGCAAGGGTTTGGGTTTTTCCTTTGGAGGAGTTATTATAAGCCCTAGAAATCTAGGAATCTCTGGAGTGGTCGTCTCTGGGATTTCCACCATTAATTCTTCTTGTTATAATGCATCCATGGATTCCCCTAAAGTCATATTATTCTTGAGTTTTAGTAATGCTAAAATAACTGGAGGTAATGTTTGCGTATCAAAGTCGTCACCTCCATTTAGTTCCTTCCTGGGAACATCTAACAAACTTTTAGTAGGAACACTTTGTGTGAAGGACACAGCCTCCCCGTCCCACACAGAAAATACAAAGAAACAATAGAAGAGAAATTACAGAAGGGCCAAGAACAATCATAGAGAAAGCACATGTTTTGAAAGGCTGACTTCCTTGAAGGTTTCGCCTCAATCAGCTGATTTTATCACGCAGACTCCCTTGGAGTTGGTGTGGCACTCAATGAGATGAATTGATTCAGTTACTGGAGTAATGGGGACAGGTGTGTCAGAGACAATAAGATTGACAAGGGATAGAGGAAAGTTTAGGGCTGTTGTACATAGAGTTACTATGAATCACAGGTGACTTGACGGCACATAACAACAGTAGATACAATAATAAAAGATTAACATCTCATAGAACCCTGCCCTATTTTAAGACTTTTAAAAATATCTTTTAAAAAAGATTATTCTCTTAGTCTAACAGAGTAATTAATGATCCGTTCCTTATCAAACTAAAACCCTTTTGTTGACGTTTGCCCATCTGCTCTTATAATCTGTAAATAAACTCATACTGTTGCTGAACGCAAGGGGTTCTTTCTGTAGTCAAGTGCCAATAAGACAGATGGATTGCAATATCCAAGCACTTCACTGCAGATCTGGGAGGACAGAGAGAATCTTCTCAAAAACTGCCTCCCCACTAAGAGGAATTAAAGGCTTTGGGTTAGATGTTACAGTCAAACAAACAGCTTGTGGTATAGTTTACATATGACTGAGAGAAACATCTTCAAACAGACACATGCTAATTCAATTCTATATAATTGGATGACGCAGCAGTACTCTGTAAGATAGATGCTCTTTTTTTTTTTATCCTCCTTTGGAATGTGTGGTTGAGTTGGTTGTTTTTTAAAAATTTCTTTAATTCTGTTGTTTAGTGTCAACAAGACCTCCTGGAGGGTCCTTGTATTTAATGTGAGCCTCTCCTTGTCAATTTGGAGATTGGGTCAACAAGACCTCATATTATTATATTGTGAAGGAACATTCTTCTAAGTGGTACAGCATTCTTCTGTCAATTTGCTGTCCTGAGAGAACCTGGTGTTGTGCCATTGGGGTGTCAAATGGCATAAAATTTGCCCATGGTGGACATTTGGCAGAGCTCCCAGTTTAAAACAGGTTTGGAAGCAGGAGTGGCATCCACTTCCTAAACGAAATGCTTCTGGAAATTCTGTCAAATTGGAAAAATGATGATAGTTATAGAAAGACTTCAGGCCTTTTGTTCATAGGGCCACTATGAGTAGTGCTATGAGTATGTTCAACTCCACAACAATGAACAACAACAACAATGAAAAACATCTTCAAAAAAGACAAATGCTGATTCAATTATATATAATTAAGAAAAAACAGCTTCAAAGAAATTCCAATAAAGATGCATTTCCTTTCCAAATAAACTATTTAAAGTGTATACATATGTATGTATGTATAATTTGTTGTTGTTGTTATGTGCCATCGAGTCCCCTGCAACTCATAGTGACGCTGTGTACAACAGCCCTAAACCCTGCTCTATCCTGTGCCAACCTCACTGTCACCGACACACCTACTCCCACTACCCCAATCATGGAATACTAATTCACTATGACTACTGTGGCCCAAAAGATCATCATTTTTGCCTTGATCACTGCAATAGCTTTCTGCTGATCTCCATATTTCTACATGTCTATTCTTCAGGTAATGTTCCCTTGCTCTGTTCCCGCAATATCCTCCTGGTCTAGGTTTAGGTATCAAATGAGCACAATTAAATGCTCTGGAATGTCCATTCTTTTCAATGTCAGCAACAACTTGTTATGATCCACTCAGTCAAATGCCTTGTTGTTGCTGTTGATTGTTGTTGAGTAGAGCTTGACTCATAACAACCGTATGAACAAGAAGCCTGAAGACCCTCTACGACTATAAACATTTATCAAAGTTCATAGAGTTTTCGGAGTCACATTATTTAGGAAGTGGATGCCACTCCTGCTTCCATATACACCAGTTGTTGTTGTTGTTGTTGTTGTTGTTGTTATGTGCCGTCGAGTCGCTTGTGACTCATAGCGACCTATGTACAACAGAAGACCTATACTCTGCTCTGTCCTGTGCCAATCACACTGTCTCCGACACTCCCATCCCGATTATCCCAGTCACTGAATCAATCTACCTCATAGAAGGCCTTCCCCTCCTGCGCCATCCCTCCACCCTACCAGGCATGATGTCCATCTCCAAGGACGGGTCTCTCCTCACAACATATCCAAAGTATGTTAGACAGAGCCTCAGAATCCTTGCCTCCAAGGAGCCACTCAGTTTAACCCTTTCCAGGACGAATCTGTTTGTTTTCCTAGCAGTCCATGGTATTCTCAATACTCTTCTCCAGCACCACAGCTCAAAGGCATCAATTCTCCTTCTATCCTCCTTGGTCATTGTCCAACTCTCTGATGCATAACAAGTGATTGTGAAGACCATGGCCTGTATCAAACGCACCTTAGTCTCCAGAGAGACACCATTGCTCCTCAGTACTTTGGAGAGGTCCCTAACAGCAGACTTTCCCATGGCAATGCGCCTTTTAATTTCCTGGCTACAGGGAATACCAGAGGAATGTCTATCTGTGTTTCATTGACTATGCAAAGGCATTTAACTGTGTGGAGGAAGGACCATAGAGAAGTAAAACACAAAGAGAAATATTTTGCAAATGAGGCCAAATTCTTCTCTATTGTTTACCTTATGCTTATCTCATAAGGGAGGACTTAGTAAATACAAACACCATAAGAATTATGGAAATGCCCACCCAAAGTCTGCCTTAATGCTACAGGGGGAATTTTAGCTTATTTCTACGTCTCCATCTCCTGATGTAGCATTTGGTTAAATATGAATATTAAAACTGATGATTGGTTTCCCACACACCCTGGTAATCTGAAATCCACACAAGCATAGTAATTCTGAAGTTACAATAACTACTTAATATTAGTATACCTAATAAATTATATAAAAACTAAAAACTAATAAGCAGTAGCAAATGAATTAGTTGTAAACTTTTTTAGTTGCTACTAGCTGCCACTTATGAATGGCCACTATAAGTTGGAAACTGATTTTCATGCTTATGAAAATCCCTTTTCACAATCCCTTTTGTTCCTGACACCTTATCTTAGAGAAAAGTGATACTATTATTTCATCCTTTGAAAAAAATGAAAAAATCAAGACTCAGAGATTAAACAGCTTGCCTCATCAGGATCAAGTAAGCAGTATGTTGTTGTTATGTGCCTACGAGTCGCTTGCAACTCATAGCAACCCTATGTGCAACAGCCCTAAACCCTGCTCAATCTTGTGCCAATCGCATTGCCTCTGACACACCCATACAATTACCCCAGTCACTGAATCAATCCACCTCATAGAGGGTCTTCCGTCCTGCACCATCCCAAGAATGATGTCCCTCTCCAAGGACCCGTCCCTCCTTACAATATGTCCAAAGTATGTCAGATGAAGCCTCAGAATCCTTGCCTCCAAGGAGCCTCGTTTAACCCTCTCCAGGATGAACCTGTTTGTTTTCTTAGCAGTCCATGGTACATTCAATACTCTTCTCCAGCACCACAGCTCAAAGGCATCAATTCTCCTTCTATCTACTCTAGTCATTGTCCAACTCTCTAATGCATAACAAGTGATAGCAAAGACCATGGCCTGTATCAGACACACCTTAGTCTCCAGATAGACACCATTCTTCCTCTTCAGTACTTTGGAGAGGTCCCTAACAGCAGACTTCCCATTGCAATATGTCTTTTAATTTCCTGGCTGCTGGTGCCAAGAGTGTTGACTGTGGAACCAAGCAAACTAAACCTGTGAACAATCTCAGTCTCTTCACCATCCATCCTGATGCTGCCAATTGGTCCAGTGATGAGAATCTTTGTCCTCTTGACATTAAGCCTCAATCCATATTGAAGGCTGCAGTCCTTGACCCTCTGCAGCAGCAAGTGTTTCAAGTTCTCCTCAGTTTCATCAAGCAGGGTTGTGTCATCTGCATAATGCAGATTGTTGATAGATCTTCCACCAATCCTGATGCCACGTTTCTCCTCATAGAGGCCAGCCTCCCGGAAAATCTGTTCTGCATGCAGGTTTAAAAGGTATGGAGACAGGACATATCCCTGGTGTATGCCCTTCCCAATTTTGAACCATGCAGTGTTTCCTTGCTCTCTTCTGATGACTGCCTCTTGGTCCAAATATAGGTTTCTCATTAGCACGATGATGTATTCTGGGATTCCCATTCTTCTCAGAGTCAGCCAGGGTTTGTTATGATCCACACAGTCAAAAGCCTTTGTATAATCAAAGAAACACAGATAGACATTCTTCTGGTACTCACTGCTTTCAGCCAAGATCCATCTAACATCAGCTACAATGTCCCTAATACCACAACCACTTCTAAACCCAGCCTGGACTTCTGGCAGTTATCTGCTGACATGCTGTTCCAGTCATTTTTGGATAATCTTCAGTAGAATCTTGCTTGCATGTGAAATCAATGATATTGTTCTGTAGTTTCCACACTCT
>NW_006399907.1:8007371-8030873 GCF_000299155.1 Elephantulus edwardii | reverse complement strand
ACAGTGCGATTGGCACAGGACAGAGCGGAGTTTAGGGCTGTTGTACATAGGGTCGCTTTGAGTCGCAGGCGACTCGACGGCACATAACAGCAACAACAACACCAATTGTTGTACCCAAACGTGAGAATAAATCACCACTCAAAGGCTCCAATTACAGATTTGAGAGCTTAATTCACCAGAACCGGGACTGAGCACACCCATACTTGGCAGTGGGGCTACCAAGTAGCCCCAAATGATTTTACTACAGAGCTTATGCAAGCTGACGTTTGGTACATTGAATACAGAAAAGGGAAGTTACATATTTTTAGCTCCTGGGGCTTTTTGCAGCAGATTCTCAGCATGTACACAGGAACAGAGGGGGTTAAACAATTAGTTCCTGGAGTTGTTCTCAGCACGTACACAGGAAAAGAGTTAAATTAGCTCCTGCAGATGGTTAAATTAGCTCCCGGAGATGTTCTCTGCTCGTACCCAGGAACAGAGGGGGTTAAACAATAGAGGATAATTTTGTAAGATTGTACAGACAAGGTTATACAGAGAGACTTAAGTTTCTCACCAATCAGATGCTGTTTGACGGTACACGCACACACTAAGATTTTTGAAAAAAATTTTTAAAAAGCACAGACTTAGGAGTCAAGAAGCCCAAGCTCCAATCTTGACATTGAACCCAAACCAAACCTTTTACCAGACATATAGTGCCCTTGTAAGACAGATAAGAACCACTTATCCATAGGGTTTCCAAGGCTGTATGTAATCTTTATGAAAAACAGCTGCCACAGCTTTCTTACACAGAACACTTGGTAGGTTGAAAGTGTTGACTTTTAGCATCTCAGTGTTCAATCTCTGCCTACTTTCCCAACTATTCAAAGCACAAACCTAAAATTTCTATTTCCTCCCTTTCCTTCATTCTTTTTTAAAATTTTTTTTTTTACAGAGGTTTTGGATTTCCATTCATTCATTGCTGCAATTTTCTCCCTGCCCACCCCTCCCCACCAACTCGCTTCCCCCTCCGAAGAGAGAAAAAAAAGAAAAAATATTCCTTCATTAGTATACAATTCCCATGGCCCTTCCCCCCCCCCCCCACCCCGAGTACACTTCTCTATGCAACCTTAATTCTGGATTCCTGTGCTAACCATAATACTCAGTCATATATCACTTCTAATCTGTTCTTTCCCTCATCTGTTTCAATACAATATACATAATTTATCCAGTTTTTTCTGTCATACACCCAGCCTGATGTCAGACCCATTCTACAACAGTGTCACCATGCAATATTTGTCCCTTTGTGACTGAGATATTTCACTCAGCATAATGTCCTCCAGGGTCACCCACTTTGAATAATATTGCATGAGTTCCTTGTTTTTCAATGCTGCATAGTATTCCATTGTGTGGATATACCACAGCTTCTCTATCCATTCATTTGTTGATGGGCCCTTAGGCTGCTTCCAACTCTTTGCTATTGTAAACAAAGCTGCAATAAACATGGGTGTGCATATATCTGCTTGGATGGCAGACATGGTCTCTCTGGATTATATTCCCAGTAATGGGATTGCTGGGTCAAATGGTATCTCTATTTGCAATTTTTTGAGAAAGCGCCACACCGCCTTCCACAATGGTTGCACCATCTGACATTCCCACCAACAGTGAATAAGAGTTCCAGTTTCTCCACACCCTAGCCAGCATGTTGTTTGCTGTTCTGTTGTATTTTGCTATTCTTACTGGGGTGAGATGATATCTCATAGTTGTTTTGCCTTTCCTTCATTCTTAAACTCAAATAGCCACAATTACTGTTGGATCTGTATTCAACATGCATTTCCATTTCTTCAGCTCCATTGTTATCACTCTCAGTAAGACCGTTTAGTTTCTTTCTTTTTTAGCAAAATAAGTGGGGAAAGTTTATTACGGCAATAAGACAGAGGCATAATTATTGAAATGTGGGCCATGAAAAATTAAAGTGAAAAAGAAAGAAAAGGGAAGAGTGGGAAAGGACCCCAGAAAAGACAGGGTGAACTCAAATCCTGCAGTATGCTGTCAGGAGAAAAAAGAGCGAACCTTTATTTCCTTAGTCAGTCTATAAAATATCCCCCAAACTTTCTCCTCATTTCACTCTTGTACCTTAATGATGTCATCACATACCACACAGAAGCAGTGAACAGTGGCAAAACAAATGTGATTGTGTCTGTTCCACTCTTAAAGAAAAAAAATCCTCAAAACAAAAAAGAACCAAACTTCAACATATTCCCATTTCACCAAGTAAAATGCAAACCTGCATTCTAATAACTAATAGGAAACTCTACATTATCCAGGTCCCACCCACTCCCACTCCCATCCTCAGTCCTTACCTCAATAACTTCCATTGCCTGCGAGCTCATCCCTCTCAACCCTGGAGTCCTTTCATAAATTCCTGCAAGGAAGGATTCTCCCTCAAGTAAATCCCACTTCAGACCTCACCTTCTAAGAGTGCCTCCCCACACTACTCACCAAATTCCCCAGGCATACTACGTCACTCTCCATTGCATCCTATTTCACTTTGTTTAGAATTCTTGAACTGTTCATTCATTTGTTTGTAAGGTCTATCCGTCTCTACTAGCTCTACTGTTGTTGTGCACCATCTAGTCAGAATTGACCCTCCAATGAGTTTTCACAGATAGTGAATCACACAGGAAGAGACTGCCCATCTGCAGGTGGACTGGAATTCATACCTTTATGGTGGCAGCACAGCTACACACAGGCAGAATCATTGTCTTTCTTCTGCACTAGGACACCTGAGGACCTAGAATTTCTGTGTCTGGCACATGGTAAACCCATTTCCACTGAGTTCTGCAACTCATAGCAAATTCTATACAACAAAATGGAACCGCCCCCCCAAAAAAGAAAAATAATATAAAAATTAAAAAAATGGAACTGCCCCCTAGTTTTAAAGACTGAATCTGCACAGAAGCAGACTGCCACCTTTTTCTCTTGCTAAGTGGCTGGTGGTCAAATACCTTAGCATAGTCAATAAAGCACAAATAGATAATCTTTGGTTATTCTTTACTTTCAGCCAGGAACATCTGACATCAGCAATGATATTCCTGGTGCCACAGTCTCTTCTAAATCCTGCTTGAACTTCTGACAGTTCCCTATGGACTATTCTAGCTGCTTTTGGGTGAGCTTCAGCAGTATTTTGCTTGCATGTGGTATTATTTAACAGTTTCTACATTCTGTTGGATCACTTTTCTTGGGTAGTGAACAAATAAGGATCGCTTCCAATCCATAGACCAAATAGCTGTCCTCCAAATTTCCTGGCATAGACTGGTGACCCTTATCCAGGACTGCATCTGTTAATTGAAACAAATCAATTGGTATCTCATCAATTTCTGGGGCCTTATTTTTTGCCCATGCCTTCAATGCAGCTTCCACTTCTTCCTTCATTACCATTGGGTCCTGCTTATATGGCACTTCCTGAAGTTTTTCATTGTCAGTCAGTTTTTTTTATACAGTGATTCTGTGTAATCCCTCCATTTTCTTTTCATGCTTTCTGGGTCATTCAGTACATTTCCCAAAACATCTTTCAATATTGAGACTCAAGGCTTAAATGAGTGCATCAGGGTTGTATTCTGTCTCCATACCTACAATATAATCTGCATGCTGAGCAAATTATTTGAGAAGCTGGATTCTATGAAGAGTAATGTGGCATCAGTATCAGAGAGAGAGACTCATCAATAGCCTGCATTATGCAGATTACACAACATTGCTTGCTTAAAGTGAGGAGAACTTGAAATACTTGTTTCAGAAGATAAAAAAAAATACAGTCTGCAATATGGTTGCATCTCAATGTCAAGAAAAGAAAGATTCTTATCACTGGACCTATAGGTAACATCATGTGTATGGAGAAAAGATTGAAACTGTCAATAGCTGCATCTTACTTGGATCAATAGTGAACATCCTTGGTATCAGCAGTCAGGAAATCAGAAGACTTATTGTACTGGGAAAGTTTGCAGTTAGCGACCTCTCCAAAATATTGAGGAGTAATGAACTCAGTTTGAGGACTACAGTGCATCTGATTCAGGCCATTGTCTTTCCAATCACTTGTTGTGCATCTGAAAGCTGGAGAATGAATAGGAATGACAGAAGAAAAATTGATACCTTTGATCTACACTCTTGGAGAAGAGCACTGAGCATCCCATGGACTGCCAAAAGAACAAGCAAGTACATCTTGGAGGGAGTGCAGCCAGAGTGCTTTTTGGAGGCAAGAATAGTGAAGCTTTGCCTCACATACTTTGGGTATGTTGCTAGGAAGGGCTATTCTTTGGAAATACACATGATACTCAGAAAGGTAGAAGGTTGACAAAGGATAGGAAGACCCTTGATCACGTAGACTGACATGGTGACTGCCGCAATTGGGCTTTAATGTGTCAGGAAGTGTGAGTACAGCACAGGATAAGACAGGTTTCATATCTGTTGTTCATAGGGTCACTATGGGTTGTACTTGACTAGACAGCACCTAACAACAACAACAATTCTTCATTGATATCCTGAATAATTCTGTTAAAAGTCAAACCAGATTATGTTACACTTTGGCTCAACATCTTCAAAAACTTACTCAGAGTGTAACTTAAAACTCAACTGCTGTCAAGTCAGAACCAACTCATAACTGACTCTCCAGAGGATTTTCAGAGGCTGTAAATCTGACAGGAAGAGATTGCTTCTCTTCTCCCACTAAGCAGCTGGCAGATTTAAACTGCCAAAGAGGCATGGTCTTTGGGTTAGCAACACAATTTCCTATGTACAATGCCAAAAGTACTCTTAGTTGTTAATTGCTATCGAGTCGAGCACGCTCATAGTGACCCTGTGAACAAAAGACCTGAAGCTTTTTTATATAACTATAGTAATTTCTCAAAGAGTTTCCAGGCATGTTGTTTATTTAGGAAGTGGATGCCACTCCTGCTTAGACTAAGAGTAAAAGCCAAAGGCTGTACAATTAAATATGAATTTACAATCCATCTTATCTTCTCCTAGATCATTCATCCATCCTGACCTCTCCTTCTCTTCTCCTTGACCCAATTTTCTTTCTTCCTTCCTTCCTTCCTTCTCTCTCTCTCTCTCTCTCTCTCTCTCTCTGTTTCTTTCTTTCTTTCCTCATTTGGCTCTAGCCTCCTATGTCCTTTTTGTTCCCAGAAGTCATTAGCATGTCTCTGTTAAGGACATTTGTACATACTCCTTCATCTGTTTGTAGCACTTATACATCAGACAACCAAATAATTTTCCCCCTCACTTTAGATCTCAATTCAAACCTCATCTTCATGGTGTGGCCTTCTCTTTATCACTGTATATAAATATCTGTTCCTCTTCAAACCCTAACCTCTTTACTCTTCCTTATCTATCTCCATGACATCTAATTAACACATTATTCATTTATTTGTGAATCTTATTAGTCTTCCTCAAGAAAATATAAACTTCATGAAGATTTAATTTCTCTCTCTGGATCATAAAGAACTCTGGTGGCATGGTCTGTAGGGAGTTGTGCTGCTAAGCCAAAAGCCAGTCCATTCCAGGGGGTTTGTATCTACCACTTGCTCCTCAGGAGAAAGTCAACTTCCTTCTATGTGATTTACAGCCTCCAAAAACCAATGGAGGGTCAGCTATGAGGCAGTCTTACTCAACTGATACCTGTCATATTAGAAGTCTCCAGTATACAGTTGCAATCAAGAAGATTATAACTCATGGCAACCTTACATGTATCAGGTTAAAACAGTACTCCACAGTGGTATTAATGAGTCATTTTTCAGAAGCATATCACCACACCTTTCTTCAGAGATACTTCTGGGTGGTCTCAAACATCCAAACTTTTTATTTAGCAGCAGAGGACCTTAACTGTTTGTATCACCTGAGGATAATATAAAAGATACTCAACAAATGTATGACTAAGTGAATGATAACAGCATGGAGGAAATGAATAAAGAATCCATACAGAATTGTAAAGAATAATGTTATTTGGTTAAAAATCTTAGAAAATAAAATTAAGACCCTTTGTGGCTGTCAGGTGTCATAGAGTCAACTACAATTCACAACAACTCTGTGAACAACAGACCTGAACCTTGCGCTAGCCTGCACTGTCCTGACTAACTCTGATGTCCTCCAGCCCATTGTTACAGTCACTGTGTCAATCCATTTTGTTGAAAGTCTCCCTCCCATTCTCTGATTCCCCACCTTTCCCAGCATAATATCTTCTTTTGACAGGTACAAAGTATGTGAGACATGCAGACCTCTGTATCTGGAGGATTTTTGGGTCTATGGGAAATTGCCATGGTCAGCAATATAGAATAAAGGGGTTGGACAATTGATTCTCAGACATGAGATAGAAGAAATGAAAATAAAATCCTATTGTCAGGGGGATGATTTCGAAAAGAGGTCCTGGGGCCTCTTTGAGTAAGAACTAGAAAGTTTTGACTCGGAAATACAAGAAAGACACCAATACCGAGTAAGTTAGAGTAGAGAAAGAAACTGAGGTTTATTAGACATTCATAACAGACTATGAGTGGGTCAGGACAGACTGACACCGTTTTATCTTACAAAAGGGTTTATATAACCTTTGTTTGGGGAGTGGAGTTTAAACAGATGGTTAGCATTCCTTCTAATGGATGTATGGTGACTTTTGAGTATCTCATTTATCTTTTCCTTTAGTCTTTCGTTTTGCCACATTCCTTGAGGGTGGGTTTCTATTATTATATTGCCATAGTCTTTGTCAAAACCAGGTGATTGATCTCCTTTGTCAGCATGTTCTTTGCCATTCACTGTCAATATCACAGATATAAAACAACCAACCCTCAAGTAGGCCAAGGAGAGAGTGGAGGCCAAGAGGGTAGGCTAAACAGCTTAATAAAAAGGGACTTTTGAAGCTGTCAGTGATTTACTCTTCCTTCAATCAATGATCAACACACTTGGTACCATGGTACCAGGAGTCAGAATATCAGGAGATGCATTGCATTGGGCAAGTCCATTGCCAGGGACTTCTCCAAAATGCTGAAGAGCAATGATATCTCGTTGAAGACTAAGGTGGGCCTGATTCAGGCTATGGTCTTCTCAGTCACTTACCATGCATCAGAGAGCTGGATGACGAATAAGAATGACAGAAAAATTAATGACTTTGAATTCTGATGCTGGAGAATAGTACTAACTATCTCATGGATTGCCAAAAGAAACAGATAATGTCTTAGAAAAAGTACAGCTAGACTGCTCCTTGGAAGCAAAGATTGTAAATTTTCACCTTTTATCCTTTGAACATATAAGTAGCCTAAGGCTATTCCTTGGAAAGAGACATCATGCTTGGAAAGACAAAGGATTAGCAAAGGAGTTAAGAGCCCCAATGAGATGAATGGACAGAGTGACTTCAGCAATGGGTTCTTTTGTATATGATAAGATGATGTAGGATAGGACAGGATTCAGGTTAGCTGTTCATAGGATCACAATGAGTCATAGTTAATTGAAAAGCACCTAAAACAAGTACCAGTTACTGAAAAAACACCCACTTGTTGAAGTAATCTCTCTTTATGGGAAAAAAAAACCCCAAACAGTCAAGGACTATTGACTAGTGGCTGGTTTAACTAACAACATTGTAGAGAATGGGCTGGGGGGAGCGGGAGGGGGAGGTGTCGTGCATTTCATCAGTAAACAGAAGATGAACCTGATTTGGGATAATAAGTAAAAAGTGAACCTAAATTAGTGCAAATTACAAAATCTTGTGTACAGAATATGGAATACCAAAGAAGAAAATCTTGCCTTTTGCTTGTAGAGTTTAAAAAAAAAAGTTTTACTGAGGAATAATATGTCTTGAACTGGGTTACATTAAATAAAATTATACAGCATTCCAAGGTTCAAGCAGAGAGAACAAAGGAAAGGTAGAGGGTTAATGATTGATTTTTAGATAACTGCAGTAACTGCAGTTTAAAATCCTTTGAAATGTAAAGGTCAGGCATTCGGCTAGAAGTTACCACCCAGGTGTGTAAAAGCAGTTGAATTGGTCCAACATGATTATCAAAGTTCTGTACACAGTCCCCAATTATCAACCTAGAACAAACTGTTTACATCTTGAACACATTCTTCCCAAGAAAAATGCTTACAATGCCTACTTTTTGCCGGGAAATATAAGTTGACTCATCATTCTTGCATGCCCAGTTTGAAATTTCCATTTACAAAGTGGACTTTTCCAACTGGCTTGATGATCAGGACTTATGTTGTTAAAGTTCACAAACTAACATTTTTTTTTTTACCTCATAAAAATGTTAACTAATTGCAATCCCAGATGTGCAAGGTTGGGATCTACCAGATGCTCTGCTGTAGAAGGAGGGTCATCTCCTGTACCAGTCAGATCCGATTTGACGCTACACACACACACACACACACACACACACACACACACGCGTAAAAAAAATAAAATAAAATGAAAATAAAATTTAAAAAGTTAATGAACACAAAGGGTTCTTTCCGTAGTCACTTGCTAATAAGGCAAGTGACTACGGAAAGAACCCTTTGCACTATCCAAAGCACATTGTTGCAGATTTGGGGAAGCAGAGAGAATTCTCTCAAAAACTATCTCTCTGTCTAAAGACGGTTATTTATGTTAGGCCCAGATCAAGGCCAAGGGGGAAAATACAGAATTCAAAGAATACAACACATCAACAAAAGGACTGAACGGCCTTGCCCACCTGGTTGAACCATACACCACAATGAATGTCCCTCTCTTTCGTCCCTGAAGACCTTCCTATAAAAACCCTCCCAAAGATGCCCCAAACCCAACTGCCTTGTTCTCCATTTTGAGGCAAAGGAACCTCGTCCAGAAGGTCCCTTAATAAAGCGGCTTTAAGCTTTCTTTCTTGCTCTATGGTTCCTTCCTTGAGTCCTTGGCCTTACATCTAGTGTGAAGACCTAACAATTGGTTTTTATACTTAGGTTAGATGTTAATATACTTAATATATCTTTAGTTGAAAGTTGCATTCAAAAGAACAGTTTAAACAACAACTAATGTACGGGTCAAGATTTGTTATAATATCTCTGGTCTGGCCACCACCTTAAGTCGTTTGTCCTTGTTTTTCTCGAGTTCACTTCCTGAAAGGACCTCAGCAACAAAGAAGTGACTCTAACTCCTCCTGAACCTTACTCCAATCAGAGTATGCCAAATATTCATGCCCTTGCTAATGACCCAGCTTATTTTCAAATTAGCCAATCACTATGCGCTGCCTCCATCTTATCTTCCTGCCCCTCACTCAGTTTTTGCCGCTCCCATCACCAATAAAAACCCATGTCTTGAAGGGCTGGGGGCTCTGCCACGCGGCCGCTGCGTCGAGTGTGTGTAGAGCCCTTGCTCTAGAGCTTGTAATAAAGTCCCTCATGTTCTTACATCGATTTCGGCTCCCTGGTGTCCTTTGGGGGACTTGCGATTGTGGCACAACACTAACACCTAACGACAACCACCATGATATTGCACCATGATACAGCTATCTAAATAGAATTAATTAAAATATCTAATTTATCTTGAGTTTAGAAAATATTTTAATATAAAGCCAGAACAGTTATTAAAGTTAATTTTTATGGTCATCAAGAAAATAGATTTTAACTCTGACTTTCCTGCTGTTAAGTGAGTTCTGGTGGTGTAGCCTCTATGAATTTGTGCTGCTAAACCAAAGGACAAACATCTTTGAGGGTCTGAATCCTCCAAAGGACACATAGGAGAAAGATGAACAATCTCCCTCAACAGGACTTAAGAGCCTTGGAAACCCAACGTAGGGTCAGCTGTAGCGTGTTTTGACTTAGAGGCAATGAGTTGAGTTCTTATTTTTGGGAAAGCACTCCTGTGAAGAATCTTAGATCTTCCTTCAAACTGCCCAAACAGAATCTTGGGGATGAGGCATCTTACTGGGAGATAGATAGCCCTGCTTTGTTTAGGGTTATCACATTGTTATATGTATGATAAGATACCTCTTTGTTATACTTATTTATATAAGTCACAGAAAACCTCTCCAGCCCAGTTACTATTGTAGAAAAGGTATGTATGTTGTCCAGCTTGAGATGGACAGTGAGGAATGAACAGCTGATCAGAAAACCATACTTTGGAAGCTTATTTTACTTCTCTTTTTTCTTGGTAGATATTATAACATCTGGTGCCTCTTTATCAATCAGATCTTGATTAGTGCCTATGGAGAAAAATTAACTTTCTTTGGCTTCAGTGTGAACATTGATTGTCTGACCCACAATCTGCACCTGGCTTCATTTTGGCTGTCAATCTTGAGCTTCTCCAATGATTTCTTCCACATATGTAGTCAATCTGATTCCTATGCAGTCCATCAGATGAGATCCAAGTGTAAAGTCGCTGTTTATGTCTTTTTAAAAAAAGATTTGCTATAAATAAATCATTGAATATATTTTTAAAACTAATAGTTTATATACAGAATTATGTATGCACACAGACAACTTGAGGCACAATTTACATAGCTGAGAAAAATGCAGTTCTAAAAGATAAATGCTTCTTCAGGAAAGATCAATTTCTTTTACCAGTAAACAGAAAGCTTCAGGTAATCTGCTTGACTTATAGAGACATTATAACAGGGTCTGAAGACTAAGCAAAAGTTAATTATACGGTTCAATCAGTTTTGCAGGTTGGAAACCCAGGATGTCAAATGTTTAGAGCCCTAACATGTGTTTGAATAATCCTGAACTTATTAATACTACTCAGGAGACATTGCAAGTCTATTGTGGGGACCTCTCCAAATTGAGGGGAAATGACATTAGTTATAAAACAAAGGCTCACCTGAAGAGCCTTCAATCCTGTTGAGCTTCAATCCATATTGAAGGCTGCAGTCCTTGACCTTCTGCAGCAAGCGCTTCAGGTCCTCCTCAATTTCAGCAAGCAGGGTTGTGTCCTCTGCATAATGCAGGTTGTTGATGACCCTTCCACCAGTCCTGATGCCACATTCTTCCTTGTACAGCCCAGCGTCCCAGATGATCGGTTCTGCATACAGATTGAAAAGGTATGGAGACAAAATACATCCCTGATGGATTCCCTTCTTGATTTTGAACCATGTAGTGTCTCCTTGCTCTGTTCTGACGACTGCCTCTTGCTCCAAGGATAGGTTTCACATAAGCACAATCAAATGTTCAGAAGATTCCCATTCTTCTCAGAGTCAGCCATAGCTTGTTGTGATCCACACAGTCAAACGCCTTTGCATAGTCAATAAAGCACAGATAGACATTCCCCTGGTACTCTCTGCTTTCTACCAAGATCCATCTAACATTAGCTATAATATTCCTAGTACCACAATGTCTTCTAAATCCAGCCTGCACATCTGGCAGTTCTCTGTTGGCATATTGCTCCAATAGTTTTTTGGATAATTTTCAGCAGAATCTTGCTTGCATGTGATAATTAATGATATTGTTTGATAATTTCCACACTCTGTTGGGTCAACTTTCTTTGGAATGGGAACAAATATTGATCATTTCCAGTCAGTTGGCCAGCTGGCTGTCCTCCAGATTTCTTGGTACAACTTAGTAAGCACATCCAGGGTAGTGTCTGTTTGTTGAAATATGTCAATTCATGTGCCATCAACTCCTGGAGCCTTGTTTTTTGCCAATTCCTTCAGAGCAACTTGAACTTCCTCCTTCATCACCACAGGCTCTTGTTCATATTTTTTTGCTCATTACTTCATGAAATTCTTCTAAGTTAGCCAATTCTTTCTAACATAGTGACTTTGTATACTCCTTCCATCTTCTTTTAATGTTTCCTGGATCATTTAACATTCTACCCAAATTATCCTTAAGTATTGCCATCCGTCCCTTGAATTTGTTTTTCAACTCCTTCAGCTTAAGAAACGCTGAGCAAGTTTGGCCCTTTTCATTTTCGGACTCCAGCTCTCTGCACATTTCATTATAGTATCTTGCTTTGTCATCCTGAGCTGCCTTTTGAAATTTTCTGTTCAGCTTAGTTTCTTCCTTTAGCTTTGGCTTCTTGGCACTCTAATGTAATACTCAGAGTCTCATCTGACATCCATTTTGGTCTTTTCTTCTTCTTCAACCTTTGTAATGATCTTTTGCATTCTTCATGGATGATTCTCTTGATATCCTCCCAGAACTCATTTGGTCTACGCTCATTGGTGTTCAAGGCCTCAAACATGTTCCTGCGATGTTTTTGAAATGCACTGTGACTGCAGCAAAGGTTACAAGCATATCTGAGATGGTCAGGATAGCACAGGATAGAACAGTGTTCAGATCTGTTATTCACAGAGTCACTTGGAAAAGCAGGATGTTAAAGGAGAGTAAATTTTTAGATTCAAATATTTAACTATACCATGTGCTATGATTTTAAACCATCTTGAGCTTTCTTCATGTTACCTATTTGCTCTGGCCCACGGGGATCTTCAACGGTGACCCTAGGAGGAGAGAACGTGAATGGAAAGGACAGGAGACAAAGAGGCATGGAGACAAGATGGATTCCAATCAAGTCTCAATTTTATTGAAAGCACTCACAGCTTATATACAGAAGCACAACGGGGGGAGTGGAAAGGAGAAGTACACAATCAGGGAGAATAACATCATATCATTTCTAGTAAGCTCAAAGTTATGTGGTAAACAGAAACTTAGCAGGGTGTTTCCAGTAAACCAAAACCTATCCTCCCAGGGTGGGGCAAACCGAAACCTATCCTCCCTGGGTGGGGCAAACTGAAAACTATCCTCCTAGGGAGGGGCAACATGTCCAAACATATTCTTAGAGAATTACAAAATGGTTTTAGAGAATTACAAATTGGCTTCAGCTAAGTTAGTCTTATAGCTCCTGACACCTACTAGTCCTAGTTTCACTCTCCAAAGTCTTTTTATTTGGATAACAAAATGTAATTGTTCTCAAACCCTCTTTTACCACTCACTCAAGTCTCTCATTTCATTGCACCTTTGTTTTCTCTACTTACGGTAATTCATGATGTTTTTAACAACCTAAAGAACTGGCCTTAGACCAAGGAATTGTTTTTATAATGAAAGGCTTTTCAAGTTACAAACAAGCAGTTCAACCAGTAACTATTAAAGGTAGCAATTACCTGTTTAGAATAGCAATTAAGAGATCAGGTCTTATTCCCAGCTCTACACTATCCTAGTTGTGTGGTTCTGTGAAATAGATGTTAGGATCTGTCAATAACAGCATAATGCTTTGTTACAAAATGCCGGACATGAGACGTCTCTAGAAGGAGCTATCTATTTTTTAAAATTTATTATTATGATTTGAGTGAAATTTTTTTAGGGGAGAAGTCAAAAGTTGTAATCCAGATTAATAGCAGAATACAGTCAAGACAGCCTCCAAAATATGCACACAGGCACCTCAGCCTTGAGCCTTCAGACGAGTTTCCAAATTTTCAGTCTTGCCAATATTGGCTTACCCTCCCCATTTGTCCAATAAAGTCCTCAGGCCTGCTAATATTGGTTCTCTCTCCTCAAGATCCCATCTCACATCAGGTCTCCAGTTCAGCTGTAGATGTTATTGCCATAGGTGTATCTGGAGCAGGAAGGACAGCCTACATTGTCTTGATTTCTCTTCAATGACACCAGAAGTTCTTGAGTGAAATTTTACAGAGTAAATTAGTTTCTTATTCAACCATTGATATATATTTGTATTTGGCATTAATCAATAATACCGACAATGTAATAATCACAGTTTTATCTCTTTCTCCCTGCACTTCTCATTTCCAGTAATCTTGGTTTTAACCCTGAGCAAATACAGCTCCTTTAACCTTATTTGGTTGGTTATTCTAAAGGGTGAGTGCTTCCCTCTTGTTATTGTTCACCTTATTGGTTAGTCTGTCTATTGTTCAGGTGAGAGTTGTGTTATAGGAGTAAGTTTTGTTTCAAGTTTGAAGGGTGACTAAAGTGTATAATTTTAGAGGTTTCACCCATTTCTATTGAATCTTTTTAAATGTTTTTTAGTTTTGGTCCACATTTTCACCTACTCTAGCCAGGATATTCTACTGCAATCCCTTTCACAGGGATCAGCAATAGTAGCCAAGCATCATCTAATTCTTCTGTTCTCATGGTCAAGAAAAATGGAGATTCTCTTGCTCCATTAGTCCTGTGGATGAATTGTTTTAGTATATCTTTGTTTTTCTTCTCTCTCTCTCCTTCTTTTTTTTTTTTTTTTACTTCAGGCAGGGAGAGATGAAAACTTTACATCACTTTAAGACTCAAGCGACTACCTACCAAAGAAGGACATAGAACATTATCTTTGAGGACTGTGTTATGCCCATTGACCTTGAAGTTCACCAACATTGTGGTTTCAATGCCTCAGCAACTTATTCCTTCAGGGCATTTTGTTACTATTAAGAAGCTTAGAAAGCATTTTTGCTATCTCATGGACTTCCAAAATAACAGACATGTCTTGGGAAAAAAGCACACACGAGTACCCGTTGAAGGCAAAGATGGCTAAGTTTTGTCTCTCATATTTTGGGTATGTTGTTAGGAGAAGCTATTCCTTGGAGATGGACATCATGCTTGGAAAGATGCAGGGTCATTGAAAGAGAGGAAGACACATCACAACAACCCTGCCCCCAGCAAGATGAATTGAGACAGAGACTACAGCAATAGGCTCAAGTGTGTGAGATCATGAGACTAGCACAGTACAGAAGAGTGTTCGGATCTGTTGTTCATAGGATCACTATGAGTTGAATGAATTCAACTTGATTGCACCAAACAACAACAACATATATGTAATTATAGTATATAATAATATATATTTAGAAATATCTGCCAGGTCTCTATATAGTTATGAGTATAATTCTTTTCACCTGTTTGTATGTATTGTGTCTACCTATATATCTGCTATTAAATGTATTGCTTCTGTACATTTTTATTTAGTGGCAGTATACTGATCAAAGGTACTGCCTTCTTAGAGACAGAATGGACACAAGATTTTTAGGACTTTAGTTAGCAGGGTCAGGAAGCAGCCAAAGTTCAAGTAGTTTCTGGAACACATTGTATACATTGTTAAGTATCTGTTTGGGCAAACTCTGATTGAATATGCTCATATATGAGGACCAAGAAGCCGAATCTCCCTTTTTGAGGTCAGAGTCCTATTTGTCTGGTTGTTGCAGATAGCTCAGATGCCACCAAATTGGCAGTAATGAAGACCCTGGCCCAAACTCCCAACCCCAGGCTCTTTTGGCTCCCATGTTTTGTCTGGGATGGTCCCACAGGACAGACACCTTTGGAAAGGGATGTCTTTGGCAACCTAACCGTCACTTGCTGCTCTCAGCCATTCTGACTGACTCCCAGGCTAGTTGGTCTTCCTTACAGCTATGTTAGCAGAGAAGGTGGCGACAGCAGGGCAGGATTCAACTGAGGGCTCATCTGAAGGCTTTGCCAATGAAAGGAGATGCCAATGCCATGCACCTGGTGGAATTCATGGAGTATTCATCATTTCACCTGACATATTTGAGGAGGGGGCTCCCCAGGGCACATGGTGCACACCTGAGAGCCCCAAGCACTATGAGAACAGGTGTTGGTGCAATGTCCAATTCACATGATGTCCTATTTATAGTTGGTTTGAAAAGCTTTTTGGAAAAGCAATTGTTCTTGGAGATTATCCATCATTGTTTGGGTGATTTGGGTTTATCAGGATGTGAAGGAAGGAACAATAAGAGACCAAGATCCTGTGCAAGAAGGAAAGAAATAGCTATAAGCATGGGGGGCATGCAGGGCTCACCACAGAAAATTCTCAGACCTTCAGGGTCTGTCAATTATTAACCTTTACAAGCGCCAGTTTTTTCATTTGTAACTTGAGGAGTGGTAATGGTTCAGAAAGTGTTCAAAAGATTGAATATATTGAGCGTCATTAGGTGCTATGAACTTACCTCCAGCTTACAGTGACAAGCTCAGCCATGCTCAAGGCCATTGTTTCAGCCATTGTGTCAATCCATCTTGCTGAAAGTCATCCTCCCTTTTGCTGACTGTACTTTTCCAAGTATGACTTTCCCCCCCTCTCTCACAAGGTCTGTCTCCATCTAACAATTTGTCCAAAGTATGAGACAAAGTTTCATCATTTTTGCCTCTTAGAAGCACCCAAGTTACATTTTCTCCAGGATCGATCTGTTTGTTCTTCTGGTAGTCCACGGACTATGCAGTATTTGTCACCAGCACCATAATTCAAAGACTGTGCACTACACTCCAGAGCTCCTTCAAGAATACATTTATTGTTATTAAGTGCTGCCAAATGACTTACAGTGATCCAGGACTGGAATCCAGTTTGGAAAGATGTGTGGAGCAATGAGATTCTACAATGGAGTGTTTTCTGGTTTATGCTGAAGCTTGGGTATGGAGTGTTTGCTCACAAATGGGTGTGATCTGATTGGATTTGGTTTCAAATTTAAAAAGGCATTTGGTTACCATTCTGGGGCTGGAATCCAGTTTGGAAAGATGTGTGGAGCAACCGGATTCTATAAAGGCGTGTTTTCTGGTTTTGGTTGAGGCTAGAATGTGGAGTGTTTGCTTGCAATCGGGTGTGAGCTGACTGGATTTGGCCTCATATTTTTTAGCATTTGGTTTTAATTAAATCTGCTTTAATTGGTTTTAGTCAAACATTCTTCTAAGTGGTATAGCTCTGGTCTGTTAATTTGCTATACAGAGGTAACTCATGGTTGCTCTGATGTTAAACACTGACACTGATGTGTCAAATGTGATAATAGTTACCCATGGTGGACCGTGTTTGGTGGAGATCCCACCTTAAAACAGGCTTGGAAGCTGGAGTGGCATCCACTTCTGAAATAGCTTGTCTCTGGAAACTCTATGAACCTGGAGAAAGGATGAAAGTTACACAAGTGTTCAGGACTTTTGTTTATAGGGTTGCTATGAGTCGCGACTTGATGGCACTTAAAAACAACAAACAACAGTTAAGATTCCAGTCTTTGGGAAATGACATTATGGTGAGAGAAGGGGAAGGTCAGAGAAGAAAGAAGATCCTCACCACAATGGATTGATAAGTGACTGTAGCAATGGGCTTAAGCGTGTCTGGGATTATGGGGATGGTGTAGGATAGGGCAAGGGTTAGATTTGTTGAGTCATAGAGTTCTGTTGGCCTAGTGGATAGAAAGTTATGCTACCAACCTACAACCAGGAGAAGATAAAGTAGATGAATGGGACCTTCTAAGAATCAAATCCCTATGTACATCCAAAACCTTCTCCAACAGGGTAAAAAGGAAGCCACCAACTGGGGAGCAAATATTTGGTAATTACATGTCAGATATGTGACTTATATCTAGAATTTATAAAATACTCGAGCACCCCAAAAAGGTAAATAATCCAACTGAAAAATGGGCACAGGATATGAACAGGCACTTCACCAAAGACGACATTCAGATGGCTAACAAGCATGTGAAGGTATGTTCAAAATCTCTAACTCTAAGACAGATGCAAATCAAAATAACTATGAGATATCATCTCACCCCAGTCAGAATAGCAAAATTTAACAGAACAGCAAGCAACAAATACTGGTGAGGTTGTGGAGAAACTGGAACCCGTATTCACTGTTGGTGGGAGTGTAAAATGGTGCAACCACTGTGGAAGGCAGTGTGGTGCTTTCTCAAAAAGTTGCAAATAGAGATACCATTTGACCCAGCAATTCCACTACTTGGAATATACCCCAAAGAGACCATAACTGACATCCAAGCAGATATATGCACACCCATGTTTATCGCAGCTCTGTTCACAATAGCAAGGTATTGGAAATAACCCAAGTGTCCATCAACAAATGAATGGATAGAGAAGCTGTGGTATATTCACACAATGGAATACTATGCTGCATTGAAAAACAGGAACTCATGCAATATTACTCAAAATGGGTGACCCTGGAGGACATTATGCTGAGTGAAATATCTCAGTCACAAAAGGACAAATACTGTATGGTGCCACTGTTGTAAAATAGGACTGACATTAGGGTTGGGGAGAGACTGAGAAAGATGGGCTCAATAATGTATACTGCATTGAAACAGATGAGGGAGAAAACTGTTTGAAAGGGATATGTGATTAGGTATTTTTAGAGCAAAGGCTACATGGTAGAGTGGACCTGGTGGAGGGTTTGTAAAACAATGAAATAATTTTTCTTTTACTTTTCCAAGAGGGTAGTATTCTGGGGGGAGGGTTGGGAGGGGAGAAATATGCAACAATGAATGAATGGAAATCCAAAGTCTCCCTAAATTTTTACTGAAATTAATAATAAATTTAAATTTAAAAAAAGAAAGTTATGCTACCAAATCAAAGGTAGGTGATTTTAATCTACAGCCCTCAGGCCTGATTTTAATTGTTTTTGGTCAATTTGCTGTACAGCGGCCTAACTACCTGGCACTTAACAGAGGGCACTTAACAACAACAACATAGTGATCCTATAAACAATGGATCTGAAGCTTGCCTTATTCTATGCCATCCTCATCACCTCTTATATACTTGAGCCTATTGTTACAGTCACTGTGTCAATCCGTATCATTGAAAATTTTCCTCTACTTAGTTGACCTTTCCAAGTATGGTGTCCTTTTCTCAGAACTGGCCCCATCTAGGGAGCTGTGATGGCCTACTGGCAATAAGCTGCACAGCAGTTCCAGGGGTACATGGTTTGAATCCACCAGACACTCTGCTGGAGAAGGAGGGACAATCTCCTCCTGTACCAGTCAGATCCAATTTGAAAGTACACACACACAAAATGATAAAAAATAAAACTTTTTAGAAAAGAAAAGAAAGAAAAAAAAGAACTAGCCCCATCTATCAACATGCCCACAATAAATGAGATAAAGTTTCATCATCCTTGTCTCCAAGCTGCACTCAAGTAGTATTTTCTCCAAGATAGATTTATTTGTTCTTTAGGCAATTCGTGAAATATTCCATACTCTGCTCCAACACCACAACTCAAATACATGGATTACTCTGCAATCTTTAGCCATTGTCCAACTTTCAGATGCATAGCAAGTAATTTAGCAAGTAATTTAAAAGACCATAACTTAAATCAGATGCACCTTAGTCTTTAAACTGACACCATTGCTCCTTGACACATTGAAGAGATGCTTGACAGAATTTCCCAATGCAACAACACATCTTTTGATTTCTTGGTTGCTGATAACTATGGTGCTAATTGTGAATACAAGCAAGATGAAATCATCAACAGCTTCAATCTTTTCTCTATTATGGTGTTTCCTCAGGTGAGGATTTGGTCAAGGGGTGAGGATTTTTGTATTCTTACTGTTTAGACATAATCCATATTGAAGGCTTTGATCTTCTACAACAAGTGTTTCAAGTCCTCTTCACTTTAAGCAAGCAAGTTGCTTTTGGAGACTTTTGGTGCCCTAGTAGTAAAGAGTTGTGCTATCAACCTACAGGTAGGCAGTTTCAATCCACCAGGTTCTATGTGGGAGAGCCATGAACAATTTCCTCTTATGGAATTTAAAGCCCTTGAAAATCTACTGCAGGGTAAGCTATAAATTGGTTTTGACTTGCTGGCAGAAAAGAGATCAATGGTAATAATATGTGGCAAAACCCACTAGCAATTATTATTCCTTTGAGTTTTTCCTCCCACTCCCTTACCCTGCCTTCTGTTTTGGGTGTTGTTGTTTTTTAAAGTCATTTTATTGAGGTAAAAGTGACATAAAATAAACTATATACTTAAAGTACCCTTTTTATTTACATTAATATATGTCATGAAACCACAGCCAAAATCAAGATAATCAATATCTTTAATCCCAAAAGTTAAACAACAATCCTTTGTTACTCATTCTCTTCAATTATTCTACCTTTTTCAGTTCTTGTTCTTTTTTAAAACAACATATTTGTATTTGTTAAAGACATTAGTCTTAAGACTGACTGCTTGGTTAGAATCCTAGCTCTACTACTTATTGTAACTACTATGCAAGTTATTGATTGTCTTTGACTTAGTTTTCTCATCTCCAAAATGGGTCCAATAATTACTTTTTATTGTTGAGAAAATGAAACACTATTCAGGTAGTATGTAAAAAAGTCTCTCACTCACAGTAAGTGCTTAATACAAATCAGTTACATTTAATTATAATTAGCTTTTTCACATATATGATTTTATGTGGACAAATAGCCTCTTTTCTCAATCTTTTATGAAGATCTCAGCTAAACCAAATCACCTTGCACTATGCCTTTCTACAGTACTAACCAGATCATCCTACTTAAATCTCTTTTCTTAGTTAAGTTTTACTCTTTTGAACCTTGAATAAACAGCTGAAAGATTTCCTTCAAGCTTTCTTGAGTTTGCATAAATTCAGTTTCTCATTTAGATTATTTGCCACTCTTTTTTAATTCATTTTTTCTTATTAATGTTAATTAAAATTTACAGAGACTTAGGGTTTCCAATCATTCATTGTTGCACTTTTCTCCCTACCTACCCCTTCCCCCTATTTCACTCTTCTCCTTGAAAAGAAAAAAAAATTCTTTCATTGTTATGCAATTCCTCCCCCCAAGTGCACTCCATTATGCAGCCTTCACTCTGGACTTCTGTAATGACAAGACTATCCATTCATATGTCTCTTTTAAACAGTTCTATCCCTCATCTGTTTCAATGCAATATACATCATTCCACCCTCCTTTCCTGTCTTCTCTCAAACCCAATGTCAGTCACATTTTATAACAGTGGCTCTATGCAATACTTGTCTTTTTGTGACTGAGATATTTCACTCAGTATAATGCCCTCCAGGATCATCTATTTTGCATAATATTTCATGAATTCCTTGTTTTTCAATGCTGCATGGTATTCCATTGCATAAATATACCAGAGCTTCTCTATCCATTTGTTTGTTGATGAGCACTTGGGTTGTTTCCAGCTCTTTGCTATTGTGAACAAAGCTGCAATAAACATGGGTGTGCATATATCTGCTTGTGTGGCAGTTATGGTTTCTTTAGGGTATATTCCCAGTAGAGGAATTGCTGGGTCAAATGATATTTCTATTTGCAACTTTTTGAGACAGTGATATACAGCCTTCCATAGGGGTTGCACCATTTTACACTCCTAACAACAGTGAATAAGGGTTGCAGGTTCTCCACAACCTCACCAGCATTTGATGTTTGTATATATTACTCTTGTTGCTAGGTGCTCTCACCTCAGAGTGACCCTACGTACAGGGGATTGAAAACTTACTTCATCCTGTGCAATCTTCACAATCTCTGTTGTACTTAAACACATCATTATAGTCACTGTGTCAATACATTCTATGTTGTTGTTATTATATGCCCTCGAGTTGCCTGTGACTCAAAGTGACCCGATGGACAATAGCTCTGAATCCTGCCTGATCCTGGAACTATTCTGTCTCTGACACACCTACCCACATTACTAAGTTTCTGTGTTGATCCATTTTATACTGGGTCTTTCTCTCATGTGCTGCCCTCCACCCTTCCAAGTATGAAGTCCTTCTCCACGGACTAGTCCCTCCTGATCACATGTCCAAAGTATGTGAGACTGAGCTTCTAAATCCTTGCCTCCAAAGAGCAGATTCGTTTCACCCTTTCTAAGATACACCTGTTTGTTCTTTTGATTGTCCATGGTATGTTCAATAGTCTTCTGCAGCACCACAACTCAAAGGAATCAATTCTTCTGTCATATTTGGTCATTCTCCAGCTCTCTGATACATAGCAAGGAATTACGTAGACCTAGGCTTGTATCAGGTGTACTTTAGTCTCTAGACTGACATCATTGCTCTTTAGTACTTTTGAGAGGTTCCTAACAGCAGATATCCCTAATATAAGTCACCTTTGCATTTCTTGACTACAGGTGTCAAGAATCTTGATTGTGGAACAGAGTAAGCTGAAATTGTTAACATCCTCAATCTCTTATCCATCTATTATGGTGTTGCAAATTGGCCCAATGGTGAGAATCTTTGTCTTCTTGATATTGAGCTTCAATCCATACTGAAGACTATAGTCTTTGACCTTCTGCAGCAAATGCTTCAGGTTCTCCTCGTTCTCCTCAGTTATAGCAAGCCAGGTTTTGTCGTTTGCATAACCCAGGTTGTTGATGAATCTTCCTCCAGTCCAAGTTCCTCCTCAGAAAGCCCTTCTTCCCGAATGATCTGTCCTGCATACAGATTGAAAAGATGTAAGACAAGATGCAACCCTGATGGACTCTTTTCCTGATTTGAACCATGCAGTTTTTCCTTGCTCTGTTCTGTAGACTGGTTCCTGGTCCAAGTATAGGTTTCCTATGACCACTGTCAAGTGTTCTTCTCAGGGTCAGCCACAATTTGTTGTGATTCTCCCCAGCCAAATGCCTTTTCATAGTCAATGAAACACAGATAAGTTGAGTGAAATATCTCAGTCACAGACATCACTGTTATAAAACACAACTGACATGGCAATTGGGAAGAAACTAAAAAAAGTGGGAATAAATAATGAACACTGCATTGGAACAGATGAAGGGAAATAACTATTTTAAAGGATTATATGATTAGACATTATTTGTATGACAACAGTCCAGAATAAAAGGTGAATAGCAAAGTAAGCTGAGGGAGGGTGGGGAGGAGGAAATTAAGCAACAATGAATGAATTTTTTTTTAAGTGAACTGGGGAGGGGCTAGTGAGGAAAATGTGCAACAATGAATGAATGAAAATCCAAATTTTCTGTAAATTTTTAAAAAAATAACAATTAAAAAATAATTTGGGGGCAGGGAGAAACACAGACATTTCTTTGATACTCTTTGTTTCAGCCAAGATCCATCTGACATTGGCAATAATGTCTCTAATGCCATTGTTTCTTCTTAATCCAGCTTGTATTTCTGGTAGTTCTCTTTAATATACTGTTTCAGTCTTCTTCTTCTTTTTCTAATCTTCAGCAAGATTTTGCTTGCCTGTGATACTAGTGATATTGTTCATTAATTTCCACACTCTGTCAGATCACCTTTTTTTGAGATGGTAATAAATATGAATCTTTTTGAGTCAGTTGGCCAGGTAGTTGTCCTCCAGATTTCTAGGTACAATCTGCTGAGCATGTCCAGAGGAGCATCTATTTGTTGAAATATGTCAGTTGGTATTCCATCAATTCCTGGGGTCTTGTTTTTTGTCAATTCCTTCAAACTACTCTGAAGTATTCCTTCAAGCTACCATTGGCTGTTGGTAATATGTTGTCTCATGAAATTCTTCTGTGTCAGTCAATTCTTGTTGGTACAGTGACTCTGTGTACTTCTTCAATCTACTTTTATTGCTTCCTGAACTATTCAATATCCTGCCCTTAAGCAGAATGTGTTGTTGTTGTTATGTGTCGTCGAGTCGCTTGTGACTCATAGCAACCCTATGTACAATAGCCCTGAACTCTGCTCTGTCCTGTGCCAATCTCATGTCTCTGAAACATTCATCCTGATTGCCCCAGTCACCGAATCAATCCACCTCCCAGAGGGCCTTCCCTTCCTGTGCCTGCCCTCCACCCTCCCAAGCATGATGTCCTTCTCCAAGGACCGGTCTCTCCTTACAACATGACCAAAGTATGTCAGACGAAGCCTCAGAATCCTT
>NW_006399907.1:8006699-8007221 GCF_000299155.1 Elephantulus edwardii | reverse complement strand
TTAGTCTTCAGCTCTTTAGAGAGGTCCCTAACAACAGACTTTCCCATCACAACCCTATGCACAACAAAAAGTAGAAAATAGCATCCTTAAATAGCACAACTCAAGGCTTGAATTTGTTCTTCAGTCCCTTCAGCTTAAGAAATACTGAGCAAGTTTGGCCTCTTGATTTCCAACTCCAGATCCTTGCATATTTTATTATAATACTTTGCAATTAATAGGTATAACAAAATTTGCTAAAGCATATATGTTACTTTAAGATTGAGAAATTATCAATTGTTAATAACATTGATGACAACTCCATGGGATGGCGTGTGGGGTAAGATGTTTGGGGTGTGCTTAGAAATTATAGAGGAGGGTATTCTCACAAAACATACTTTTATTTTACCTATTCTATGGCAGGAAATTAAAAGACATATTGCGATGGAAAAGTCTGCTGTTAGGGACCTCTCCAAAGTACTGAAGATCAATGGTGTCTCTCTGGAGACTAAGGTGTGTCTGATACAGGCCATGGTCTTTGCAATC
>NW_006399907.1:8000075-8006475 GCF_000299155.1 Elephantulus edwardii | reverse complement strand
TGATTCGGTGACTGGGGTAATTAGGATGGGTGTATCGGAGACAGTGCGATTGACACAGTACAGAGCATAGGGCTGTTGTACATAGGGTCGCTATGAGTCGCAAGCAATTCGAAGGCATATAACAACAACATGGCATGAAACATATAGAGTGGCAATTTATGGTTGTGTGAAATATTTTATTTATTATTACACAAACATTTTGCTATCCCCCCCTCTCCCCTGGGCCAGACAACAGGCTATTCCTTTTTTAACTTTTTGAGAACAGGGTAGATTTTTTTCAGATTCAAAAAGTATTAAAGAGTTTAATCACTTAAAGTACAAAAGATAGATAGATGTTTCTTCTCACCTCTAACAGCAAATCTGTTGCCATGGAATCTCTTTTGAGTTACTGTAACTCTCTATTGGGTTTCTAAAGCTGTAAATGGGAAGAGTGCCTCATTTCTCTTCTGAAGAGCAGGAGGTGGATTTAACTCCAGACCTTTTGGTTAGCTGCCCAATGCATTGTACACTACATAAAAAGAGCTCTTTTCTAACCTGAGATTATACAGTCATCTAATTTTTTTTTCTTTCATATTTAGAACATTTGATTGGGCTAATGCAAAACCTATCCTTGGACCAAGAGGCAGTCGTCAGAACAGAGCAAGGAGACACTACATGGTTCAAAATCAAGAAGGAGGTCCGTCAGGGTTGTATCCTGTCTCCATACCTTTTCAATCTGTATGCAGAACAGATCATTCAAGACCCTGGGCTGTATGAAGAGGAATGTGGCATCAGGATTGGTGAAAGAATCATCAACAACCTGCATTATGCAGATGATACAACACTGCTTGCTGAAACTGAGGAGGACCTGAAGCGCTTGCTGTAGAAGATCAAGGACTGCAGCCTCCTATATGGACTGAAGCTCAACATCAAGAATACAAAGATTCTCACCACTAGACCAATTGCATCAGTATGGATGGTGAAGAGATTGAGATAGTTAACAGTTTTAGTTTACTTGGCTCCACAATCAACACTCTCGGTAACAGCAGCCAGGAAATCAAGAGAAGAATTGCATTGGGAAAGTCAGCTGTGAGGGACTTCTCAAGAGTACTGAAGAGCAACGATGTCAGACTGGAGACTAAGGTGCGCCTGATCCGGGCTATAGTCTTCGCAATTACGTGCTATGCATCAGAGAGTTGGACAGTGAATAGGGTTGCTAGAAAGAGGATTGAGGCCTTTGAGCTGTGGTGCTGCAGAAGAGTGTTGAATATACCACGGACGGCTAGGAGAACAAACAGGTTTTTCCTAGAGAAGGTGAAGCTGGAATGCTCTTTGGAGTCAAGGATTCTGAAGCTTCATCTGACATACTTTGGGCTTGTTGCAAGGAGGGACTGGTCCTTGGAGAGGGACATCATGTTTGGCAGAGTGGAGGGACGGCGCAGGAACGGAAGACCTTTGACGAGATGGATCGATTCTGTGACTAGAGCGGTGGGAATAAGTGCATTTGAGATGGTTAGGTTGGCATAGGCTAGAACAGCATTTAGAACAGCATTGTACATAGGGTCGCTATGAGTCGCAAGCAACTCGATGGCACATAACAACAACAACAACAACAACATTTATCATTATGTTACAAGTGATTCAGTGTTTCATTTTGCTTCTCTGTGTAAATTGCATTATAAATTGAACACATTATTTTTATTGTTAAAAAGGTGACTATTAAAAAGAAAAATACAAGAAAGGTAGAATTTGCACAGTGTCAACAATTAACTATGCTGTTGATGAAGTGGTATTGATGACTTTGAGATTGTTCAACTATATAGCTGACATCAGTTGCTTCCAACCTGCAAAACTGACTGCCCTAGAACTCTACTTTTCTTTCTTTAGTCTTAGAAAGAACTTTAAACTGTTTAGCAGGAAAGAAAATGCATCTTTCCTGAATTAGTAAAACAGTTTTTTTCTCAGCTGTGTGTAATTTTTTCCCTGGAGTAGCATTTATCTCTTTGAACATGGCTTTTTACATTTATATATGATTGAATCAGCATTTATCTTTTAAAAGATGGTTCTCTCAGTTACATGTCATTGAATTAGCGTTTATCTCTTTGAAGATGTTTTTCTCAAGTTATAGGTAATTGAATTAGTATTTATCTCTTTGAAAATGTCTTTCTCAGTCATATGTAAACGATTTACAGCTGTTTGTTTACTAGGAACTGTAACAACTAACTCAAGTATGAAAACTAATGACCACTCTTAGCCAAGGAGGCAGGTTTTGAGAAGATTCCCTCTGTCCTCCCAGATATGCAATAAAGTGCTTTGGATATTGCAATCCATCTATATTATTGGCAATCGACTACAGAAAGAATTGTTTGTGTTCAGTAACATTTTCTGTGCGAACAGAAAGTTCAGTAGAGAAAGGATGTAAACTAAGAGAGAAAGAATGATAATTGGGAGAGGTAGGATTGAAACAGGTCTTGAGAAGGAGTTGATTTAGCTTAAGAGCCAAACAAAGAGATCAGGTGGAGGAAAAATGTAGCTAAGAACTATGATTTTTATGTTAAGGGAAAAATAAAAACAGTTTGTCATGGTAGTAATATTTACGCATAGGGAAAAACTTTCAGGATACAGTCAATATTATAAAAGTATTGGAATTATGATCTAAGGAAATTCATTCTTCTGAAAAATTCAGGGACAAATATGGGTGCTGACTAGAGTTTTGACTTGGATTTGCAAAGAGACAGATGAGTTAGTACACAATTGGTTCATTTAATCAGGAGAATAAAATACATGTGAAGTATAAAATGACAAGGTCAGATGACAATGCCAGCAATTCTAATTGAAAAGCTTAATTTTATAAGAACCATATTTCTTTCAAAGTCAATTAAGATGTCTCTGTTTTTCAGTCAAAGGACTAAAAAATAGCTTTGTTACTTATCTTGGATTCAAGGCTTTTCAAATCTGTCTGTTCTTCAGAGTTTATTTTAAGAGTGCAAGGCTTTTAGGAATGTTAGCCTTTTCAAGGCTATGATATAGTATGAGCTATCATCCTGATGGTGATTAAGAAATTCCAGTGTTCTTTCTGGTTCTTTATAAAGTTTCAAATGTGATGGGTTTCAGCAGATCATCTGGGGAGAGTTATGTACAGTTTGGATAGCACACAACTCCAGGCAAGTGTTCTGTAAACAGTGTCTTCAGGAGCCAAACAAGGTAAAATTTTTTCTTGTATTACATCCTCCTAAATGTGAGACAGACAACAGCATGAGAGACCAGTAGCAGTATGTGGTACAAGACATCACAGAAGGGACTTGTGGACTAAGCTTTCATATCAAAGGGTGGCTGGGGGAGGGAGGGATGGACCTGGCAGGCAGGAGTGCAAGGAATGCTGATGTAGCAGGGAAAGGGCAGAGACAAGACACATGTGTTTGGGTGGGTGAGACAGTGAATGTATTGATTATTTCTGTAATGGAAGTGTCTTTCAACTGATTGGTAAAATGCTTGTCTGTCAGATATTGTTCTAAAACTAAGCATCCCAATTAAGACAGACTAGGAAGAATTGGTCATCAAATTCCAAAATATAACAGGCCTTTGAAGACCCTTTGTACAAAAGAGCACACTTAGACTAACTAAAATGGCAATTGAGGCTGAGCCCTCAAATTTGGAAACACAAAGAAAGAGGAAGAGTTGTAAGCAGAAGCTAATGATTGGAATGTGGAATGTGAGAAATATGAATATAGGGAAAACTAGACATTGTTAAGAAAGAAATGGAACACATAAATATTGACACTTTAGGTATTAGCAAAAGGAGATGGATTGGTATGGGACATTTTGAATCCGAAAATCGCATGATCTATGCTGGAGATGAAAAGGTGAGAAAAAATGAGGTCGCTTTTATAGTTATAAAGGCTGTTTCTAGATCTATCTTGAAATACAATATTGTGATAGGATAATATTCACACACATACCAGGAAAATCTGTTAATACCACTATCATTCAAATAAAGGCACCAATAACCAGAGCCAAAGAGGAGGCAACAGATTATTTCTACCAACTGTAGGAGTCAGAAATCAAACATGTAACCACAATTCATTAATAATAATGAATGACTGGAATGCAAAAATTGGGAACCAGGAAGATGGATCAGTAGTTGGAATATATGGACTGGATGACAAAAATGAGGCTGGAGCTAGAATGGTAGAATTCTGCACAATTAATTATTTATTCATAGCAAATACCTTTTTATAAGAAACACAAACACAGGCTATACACATAGATTTCACCTGAATGGTATGCACAGGAATCAGATCAATTACATCTGTGGAAGGAATTGTTGGAGAAGTTCAATAACAGCAGTGAAAACTAGGCCGGGTGCTGAGTGTGGAACAGACCATCAACTACTCATATGCAAGTTCAAATTAAATCTAAATTAGGTTAAATCATATCCACAGGAGTAAAAATTTGATCTTGAGTCTATCCCCTTGAATTTAAAAACCAATTCAGGAACAGATTTGAGGCCTTGAACACTAATGAAGAAGACCAAATGAGCTGTGGGAAGATAAGAATATCGTTCATGAAGAATGCGAAAGCTCATTGCAAAGAAGAAGAAAAGGCCAAAATGGATGTCAGAAGAGACTCTGAATATTGCACTAGAATTCTAAGAAGCCAAGCAAAAGGAAGAAATCAAGAAGTTATGGAGCTGAATAGAAGATTCAATGAAATGTACAAGGAAGAAACTGGAGGTGGAAAATCAAAAGGGCTGAACTCATTCAGCATTTCTTTTTTTTCTTCTTTTTTATTGAGATTTTAATGAGTTTATAAAGAACTTGGATTTTCATTCATTCATTGTTGTTCATTTTCCTCCTTACCCCTCCCCCAAAGTTAACTTTTTTTCTTGGGGGGGGAAAAGTTCTTTCCTTGTTATAGAGCACACACACACCCCCTTGCACCCCCTCCTCCCCATCACTTTACTATGCAGCTTACTCTGGACTTTTGTCATGGCAATAATACCTAATCGTATATTCCTTTTATACAGTTCTCTCCCTTGCCTGTTTCAATGCTGTGTACATTATATATCCCTTCTTTTCTTAGTTACCTGTTCAGCATATCTTAAGCTGAAGGAACTAAAGAGCAAATTCAAAGGAGGAGTTGCAATGCTTAAGAAAGCTATGGGTAGAATATTGAATGATTCAGGAAGCATTAGAAAAAGATGGGAGTACACAGGGTCAATGTACCAAAAAGAACTGTCTGACAGAAGAATTTAAAGAAATAACATGTGATTAAGTGGCAACGATGCTTAAGGAGGAAGTTCAGGTTGCTCTTAAGGACTTGGTAAAAAACAACGCCCTAGGAACTGATGGAATACCAACAAACATATTTTAACAAACAGATGCTGCCCTGGATGTGCTCACCAGGTTGTGCCAAAAATCTGGAGGACAACTACCTGGCCAGTTGACTGGAAGAGATCCATATTTAATCCTATTCCAAAGAAAGGTGACCCAACAGAGAGTGGAGAAAATTATCAAACAATGTCACTAATACTACATACTAGCAAAATCCTGCTGAAGAATATACAGAAACAACCAGAACAGTACATTGACAGAGAATTACCTGAAATACAAGCTGGGTTTAAGAAAGGTCGTGGCACTACAGACATTATTGTCAATGTCAGATGGATCCCAGCAGAAATCAGAGTAGCAGAACAATGTCTTTCTGTATTTCATTGACTATGCAAAAGCATTTGACTGTGTGGATCATAAAAATGGTGGCTAACCTTGAGGAGAACAGGAACTCCACAACTACTTGGACCAGGAAGCAGTCCTCAAAACAGAGCAAGGAAACACGGCATGATTCAAAATAAGGAAAGGAGTGTGTCAAGGATGTATTCTGTCTCCATACCTTTTCAATCTATATGCAGAACAGATCATATGGAAAGCAGGGATTTCTGAGGAAGAACGTGGCATAAGGATTGGAGGAAGACTCATCAACAACCTACGTTATGCAGATGACACAATCTTGCTTGCTAAAACTGAAGAGAAACTAAAGAGCTTGCTGCAGAAGGTCAAGGACTATAGTTTTCAATATGGATTTGAGCTCAACATCAAGAAAACAAAGATTTTCACCACTGGGCCAGTTTGCAACACCGTGATAGATGAGAAGAGATTGAGGTTATTGACAATTATAACTTACTCAGCTCCACAATCAACACTCTTAGCACCTGCAGTCAGAAAAATCAAAAGATGAATTGCATTGAGAAAATCTGTTGTCAGGGACCATTGTAGAGTCCTGAGAAGCAAGGAGTCAGTCTAGAGATTAAGGTGCCCCTAATGCAGGCCATGGTATTCACAATTACTTGCTATGCATCAAAGAGCAGGACAATGACTAAGGATGACACAAGAATTGATGCCTTCAAATTGTGGTGCTGGAGAAG
>NW_006399907.1:7987626-7998945 GCF_000299155.1 Elephantulus edwardii | reverse complement strand
AGGATACTGGGAAGACTGTTTATGTTGTGGATTAGGACTTCTAGTGTTGTTCCTAGCTTTTCTGTAATGAATTTCATAGTCCTTGGTTTTAGTCCTATGGAGAAGAGTCTTAAACATAGTATCAACTGCCAAGAAAACAAATAGGTTCGTCTTGGAGACGGTGAATGCAAGGCTAGGAATTTGAAGCTCTATCTCACATAATTTGGGCACATGGTCAGGAGAGATCGGTCCTTGGAGAAGGACATCATGCTTGGAAGCATGGAGGAACAACACAAGAGAGGAAGACCCTGGATGAGATGGATTAATACAGTAACAGGGAAATGGGGATTGATGTGTCAGAATTAGTGAGACTGGCTCAGGACAGGGCAGGGTTCAGAGCTGCTGTACATAGGGCCACTATGGGTCACAGGTGACTTGATGGCACATAACAACAACAACATCCTTGGAAACCTATATAGTAATTAAGTAACACAAATTTGTGATATATGTTGTTGCTGCTGTATGCCATCAAGTTGCCTGTAACTCAAAGGGACTGAAGTACAATATCTCAGAACTCTGCTCTACCTTGAGCCAGTCTCACTGTCTCTGACACACCTATCCTCATTATGCCAGTTACTGTGTCAATCCATCTTATCCAGGGCTTTCCTTTCCTGTGCTGTTTCTCCATCCTTCCAAGCTTAATGTCCTTCTCCAGGGAATGGTCTTTCCTGGCCCCATACCCAAAGTATTTGAGACAGAGCTTCAAAATCCTTGTCTCCAAGGAGCAGCTTGGTTTCACTCTTTCCAGGACAGCCCTGTTGGTTCCTTGGCAGTCCACATTATGTTCAATACTCTTCTCCAGCGCCAAAACTCAAAGACATCAATTCTTTTTTTCGTCATCTTTGATAATTGTCCTGATCTGTGATGCATAGCAAGTAATTGCAAAGACCATGGCCTGGATCAGGTTCACCTTAATCTCTAGGCTGACATCATTGCTGTTTAGCACTCTGAAGAGGTCCCTGATAGCAGATTTTCCTGATGTAATTAATCTTTTTATTTTCTCACTGCTAGTGTTAAGAGTCTTTTCTTAATTTTTATTTTATTATTTGTGTGTACCATCAAATCAGATCTGACTGGTACAGGAGGAGATTGTCCCTCCTTCCCCGGTAGAGCATCTGGTGGATTTGAACTGTGCGCCTCTGGGATTGCAGTGCAGCTTCTTGCCACTAGGCCACCAGAGCTCCCCTAGTGCTAAGAGTCTTGATTGTGGAGCCGAGCAGACTAAAATTGTTAACAATTTCAATTTCTTTCTATCATGATCCTGCCATTTGGACCAGTGGTGGGGATCTTCATTTTCTTGATATTGAGCTTCAATCCATATTGAAGACTAAAGTTGTTGACCCTCTGTAGTAAATGCTTCAGGTTCTCCTTAATTTCAGCAAACAAGATTATGTCATCTCCTTAACACAGGTTGTTGATAAGTCTTTCTCCAATCCTGATGCCGCGTTCCTCCTCATAAAGTCCAGCCTCCCCAAAAAACAATGATGTTCGTTTGAAGACTAAGGTGTTTCTGACTCAGGCCATGGCTTTCTCAATCTCCTGATATGCATCATAGAGCTGGACAATGAATAAATATGACAAAAGAGAATTGATATCTTTAAGCTGTTGTGTTTGAAAATAGTACTAAACTTTCCAGGGACTGCCAAAACAACAAACATGTGTCTTGGAGAAAGTGTTGCCAGAGTGCTCCTTAGAGGCAAAGATTACAACTCTTCATCTGTCATAAACTGGACATATTATTAGTGTAGTAGCAGGCTATATATTACCAATGTTGTTGAGTGTCGTAGACTTGAAACCAATCCAAAGCTTACCTCTGGTAGGTTTTCATAGGCTGTTAATCACATGGGAGGAGATTGCCTGTCTTTCTTCTATGGAGCAGCTGGTGGCCTCCACCATGTGCCTTCAGAATTGCAGTGCAGTTACTTACCTCTAGACCACTAGAGCCACTAAAGCAATTTCATAATAGTGGCAATTTGTATGTTAACAATAGAGAAGCAATTTTGTCTTAATAATAATTTTGAAAAATGTATGCTTTGAAAATTTTAGTAATAACATGTTTTGCTAAGCTCTGTGTTCGACCGTATGTGATATTAATGATATTGTTTGATAATTTCTACCCTCCGTTGGGTCACCTTTCTTTGGAATGGGAACAAATATAGATCTCTTCCAATCAGTTGCCAGGTGGTTGACCTTCAAATTTCTTGTCACAACTTGGTGAGCATATCTAGGGCAGCATCTGTTTGTTGAAATACGTCAATTGGTATGCTGTCAATTCCTAGGGGCTTGGTTTTTGCTAATTCTTTCAGAGAAGCTTGAACTCCTTCCTTCATCACCAGAGGTTCTTGCTCATACATTGTTTTATAAAATTCTTCTGTGTCAGCCAATTCCTTTCGGTACAGTGGCTCTGTCTACTCCTTCTATCTTCTTTTAGTGCTTCCTGGATTATTTAATATTCTGCCCATAGCATCTGTAAATATTGCAAGTCAAGGCTTTAATTTGTCCTTCAGTTTAAGAAATGCTGAGCAAGTTTGGCCCTTTTGATTTTCTAACTCTAGCTCTTTATACGTTTCACTATAATACTTTGTTTTCCTGAGCTGACTTTCGAAACCTGTTCAGCTCCTTAATTTCTTCTGAAAGAATGTGAAAAGTATTGAACAATATCATCAATATCACATGCAAGAAGGATTCTGCTGAAGATTATTAAAAAAACAACTGAAACAGCACATCTACAGAGAATTGCCAGAGGTGCAGGCAGGGTTTAGAAGAGGCCATGGTACTAGGTATATTATAGCTAATGTTAGATGGATCTTGGCTAAAAGCAGAGAATACCAGAGGAGTGTCTGTATTTCGTTGACTATGCAAAGGCATTTGACTATGTGAATCACAATAAACTGTGGCTAACTCAGAGAAGAATGGGAATCCTAGAACACTTGATTGTGCTTATGCAAAAATTATACTTGTACCAGGAGATGATCGTCAAAACAGAGCAAGGAAACACTCCATGGTTCAAAATTGGGAAGGGTGTACACCAGGGATGTTTCCTATCTCCATACCTTTTCAATCTATATGCAGAACAGATCATCTGGGAGTTTGGCCTCTATAAGAAGGAGTGTGAATTAGACAAAGATCTTATTTTTTTAAGCAATCAGATACAATCTTAATGAATATATTATCACATTTCATTTCTGCCAATGGCAGGTAGAAAATGAGCCTTTAAAGATGTTAAGTAGGAGGCCAAGTGGCGTAGAGCATTATGTGTTGGGTTGCTAACCAAAAGGTCAGTGGCTCAAATCTCATCAAGAGAAATTTCCTCTCCTCAAGATTTACAGACTTAGAAACCTGATGGAGAGTGTCCATGAGCTGGGATTGACTCCGTGATTTAAAAAAATGACCACATCCTCATCTCTGGAACTTGTCACTATATAACCTTACATGACAAAAGACATTTGACACATATGGGCAAAATAAGGACCATGGGGACAGATTTGGCTGCTTGGCTAATGCTGGGTTTATCAATGGAAAAATGAGGCAAAACAAAATTCAAAGAGATATGATGACAGAAGCAGGGTCAGAAAAATCTATGTTATTAACTTTAAAGGTGAAGGAAAGGGCTTATAAGTCAAGAAACATAATAGCCTCTAAAAGCTATGAATAAAATAAGAAAATTAGTTATCCCCTAGAGATTGCAGAATTTAGTCTAGTGAAACATGGCTGAATTCTAGTCTCCAGAATTGTAAGATAATAAATATGTGATGTTTTAAGTGATTAAGTTTTGGGTAATTTGTTACAACAGCAATAGAAAACTAATACACCATTTTATCCTATTGCTGTTCTGATTCATAATGACCCTGTACTTCAGGGTAGCACTACCCCATAGGTTTCCGGTACTATAATTTTTATGTAGGCAGATTGTCCTATCTTTCTTCCATAAAACGGCTGATGGGTTAGAACTGAGGAACTTTTGATTAGGAGTCAAGTACTTGACCCCTGACCACCAGAGCTCCTCCAAATATGCTCTATGAAGACCTTTTAATATCAAATTATGTAAGGTGAAGGAAATGTCTTAGTCTAAGACTCACCAAGTTTTTAATAAAAGCCAAATAGACACAAGATTTTTTTGTTTTTAATAGCATATTCTTTATTCAAAGGGGATTTCTGAGAATTATACTGAGTGAACTAATTCAGTCCCACAAGGACAAATATTGTTTTTTTGTTGTTTGTTTGATGTTTGTTTTTAAGGGCAAATATTGTATAAAACCATTATCGTAGAATGCTATGAAGATCTAAGAAGGGGGGAGGGTGGAAGCAGAAGGATGAGTATGTGGGAGGGGGTAGGGATTAATCATGGGGTTGTACAATATGATGGGTGTGGATGGGGTGAGGGAAATTGAAAGAATCTGGTCTGAAAAACAAAGTATTTTAATTTTTTAAAATAAACTAGTATAAATTTAAAAGAACAAAACCAAAAAATGCTAAAAGGGATCTCTAGTGGCTTAGTAAAAAATTGTGGTGCCAACTTAAAGGTTGTTGCTGTTGATTGCTGTTGTGTCGAGTACGACTCATAGTGACTCTATGAACAAAAGTCCTGCTGCCTTTCTTTAATTGTCATCATTTCTCCAAGTTCATAGAGTTTTCATAGGCATGTTGTTTAGGAAGTGCATGCCACTTCTGCTTCCAAACCAGTTTTAACTCTGGGAGCTCCACCAAATACTGTCCACATTAGGAGACCATTATAGTATTTGATACCCCAGTGGAACAATGGTTAGCATCACAGAAAACCTAGATTACCTCAGTACAGCAAATTGATGAAGAGTGATGTACGAAGTAGAAGAATGTTCCTCCAAATATGACAACACTAGTCTCTCTTAGCAGTCATTAAGCGTCATCGAGTACAACTCATAGTGACCCTATGAATGAAAAACCTACACTCTTTTTGCTAATTAATATCATTTCTGTATGATTATAGAGTTTCTAGAGTTTCCGGAAGCATCTGTTTTAGGAAGTGGTTGCCACTCCTGCTTCCAAACCTTAATAAATCTGAAAGTTTCTCCAAACACTGTCCATGATGGGTACCATTACGGTATTTGACACAACTATGAAGAGCAATGGTGTCTCTCTGGAGACTAAGGTGCTTTGGATACAGGCCATGGTCTTTGCTATCACTTGTTATGCATCAGAGAGTTGGACAATGACCAAGGAGGATAGAAGGAGAATTGATGCCTTTGATCTGTGGTGCTGGAGAAGAGTATTAAGAGTACCATGGACTTCTAGGAAACAAACAGATTCATCCTGGAAAGGATTAAACTGGGCAGCTCCTTGAAGGCAAGGATTCTGAGGCTTCGTCTAACATACTTTGGACATGTTGTAAGGAGGGACTGGTTCTTAGAGAGGGACATCATGCTTGGTAGGGTGGAGGGACGGCGCAGGAGGGGAAGGCCCTCTATGAGGTGGATTGATTCAGTGACTGGGGTAATCGGGATAGTTGTGTCAGAGACAGTGCGACTGGCACAGGACAGAGCAGAGTATAGGGCTGTTGTACATAGGGTTGCTATGAGTTGCAAGCGACTCAACGGCACATAACAACAAACAACAACATTCAGCATCACAGTGACTCCAGTTATTCACTACAGCAAATAGACAAAGGGCTGCTGTGCCACTTAAAGAATGTTCTTCCTAAAATGAATAAATTTTGGCCCAAGGGCCCTACAGAGTTTTAAAGATACACCCTTAAGCAGACTTCTGCCTTGGTGTATCCAAGCAAGATGAAGCTGTTGACAGTTTCAATCTCCTATCCATCCATCATGATGCTGCCTAAGGGTCTAATGGTAAGAATCTTTATTTTCTTAACATTGAGATGCAATCCATATTGAAGGCTTAATACCTTGATCTTCTGCACCATGAACATTGACATATTAGGCTTTAGTGAGGTAAAATGGACCAGCTTTGGCCACTTGGAATAAAATAATCATATGGTAGGTATACAATTCTGGGAATGAAAAACAGAAGAATAGTGTTGCATTAATAGTAATAAAGTCAATTTCAAGTTCTATCCTTAAAGGGCATGCATAGAAAAGTACATCTAGCAAAGTATACTAAGACAAGCATTTTACTAATTGATGTTAATATGAACTCCGCTTAATTGGTGCTGCATAAGTACAAATTTGACTTATAAAAACATATTCTGAAATGGAATTCATTTGTCATCCAAACACTATCTTTATTTCCCAACATGTTCATATTCACTGTATAGGTGCGGTTGTTGTTATTATGAACAATGGCTCTGAACTTTGTCTTATCCTGAGCCAACCCCACCATCTGTGACATGTTTGTCCCCACTGCTGCAGTAACTATCTTAATCCATCTCATCCAGGGGTTTCCCCTACTGCACTGACCCTTCACTCTTCCAAACATGATGTTCTTCTCTAAGGACTGGTTCCTTCAGAGAATATGCCTAAAATATTTGAGACAGAGCTTCAAAATCCTTGCCTCCAAGAAGCAACCTGGTCTCACCCTCTTCAGGAAAAACCTGTTTTTTCTCTTGGCAATTCATTCAATACTCTTCTCTAGCACCACAGCTCAAAGGTATCAAATCTTCTGACATCCTTAGTCATTGTCCAGCTATCTGATGCATAGCAAGCAATTAAAAGCAATTAAATTAAAAGCAATTATGGTATCGCTTGGATCAAGCATACCATAGTCTGTAGACTGACATTGTTGCTCGTTAGCACTCCGGAGAGGTCCCTGATAGCTGACCCCCCTAAAGTAACTTGTCTTTTGATTTTCCAACTGCTAGTGTCAAGAGTGTTGATTGTGGATCCAAGCAAGATGAAATTGTTACCAACCTCAATCTTTTTTCCATTTATCATAATGCTGCCAATTGACCTGGTGGTGAAAATTTTGATTTATTGATGTTGAGATGCAATTCATATGGAAGGCTGCAGTCCTTGATGTTCTGTAGCAAATGCTTCAAGTCCTTCTCAGTTTTGGCAAGCAAGGTTGTATCATCTGCATAATGCAGATTGTTAATGAGTCTTCCTCCAATCCTGGTGCCACATTCTTCTTCGTAAAGTCCAGCATCGTGAATGATCTGTTTTGCATATACATTGAAAAGGTATGGAGAAAATACTAATCTCTGATAAAATAGACTTTAGAACGAAAATTACCATAAAAGGTAAGGAAGGGCACTATATAACAATTAAAAGCACAGTAGATCAAGAAGACATAGCATTGGTCAACAGCTATGCACCAAATGGTACAACTGTTAAATACATAAAACAACTGTTAACAGAACTGAAAAAAGAAATAGATATCACCACAATAATGACACTACTCTCGCCAAAGGATAGGTCAACTCAAAAGAAACTAACTAAAGATGCAGAAGACCTGAACTACACAGTCAGCCAACTCGACCTTGTGGTTGTATTCTGAGCACTATATCCAAACTAAAACTCAGTTTTAGTGGAACAGAACTAAAACTCAATTCTGTGGAACAGAATTGAGAAACCAGAAATGGACACAACTATTTACAGTCAACTGATATTTACAAAGAAATAAAACCTATCTGTTGTTGACTGGAAGTGGAAAAAAAAACACCAAAAACGTGGACACCAAGAATGATATCTGAAAGAGAATAAGCAGAGGGCTAACAGCTCAAAGACTACAGCCCTGAGTCAAATTCTCTCATAGCTTTTAGTGAAAAATATCAGAAAGTAAATAACAGGAAAAAATTCTTTACTTATGAGCTATATTTTCCCCCAAATCACTTTCTTCTGACATTAATTTCTTATCTCAGGAACAGAGTGCTTTGCAAGACTCAAGCATCCCATCTGTGGAATGTTAAGAGTGGAAGTTCCATTTCTGCAAGGAACATTTCACTCCTCATGATCTGTCTGTCACAAGGAATTCCAGCTTTTTCTGAGCCTCACCCAGTGTGGGGTTTTTTTTTTGCATCCGATCAGCCATGCCTATCAAATGGGGAAATGAAAACTTCTTTAACAAATAGTATTGGCTGAACTGAACTGCTACCAACAAAAAACTGAGACAGGATCCCTATCTCACACCATACACAAAAATCAACTCAAGGTGAGGCAGAAGCCTCTAAATAAAGCCCCAAACCATAAAGCTCATAAGAGATAAACTGGGACCAACCTTAGAAGGCCTAGTATATGGTATAAAGGGACTGCCAAATACAGACAGAAACACTCAATCCGAAGAGAATAAAATTCTAAAGATTAAATCCATCTAAAGAGTAAATCCGTGTGTGCATTAAAATCTTTTTCCAGCTGAGTAAAAAGAAAACCCGATGACTAGGAACAAACATTTGGCAATACCATATCTGACAATGGTCTCATCACAAAAGTTTACAGAATCCTAAAGGGCCTCCAGAGGAAATAGAATGAGAACCCAATTACAAAATGCACAAAAGACATGCAAAGACTTTTCACAGAGGAGAACATACAGATGACCAACACATGAAGAAATGTTCTAAATCACTGACAATAAGAGAGATGCAAATCACTCTGTCTTGTCATGATTTTTATGTGCTTATATCTCTTTATTTATACTATCATTTTTTTCTTCCATCTTTTGCATTTTCTTTCATAGATGTTCAAGTTGCTCTTCATCAAAATATTTCTTCTGGATGACCATCTGTAGGGTTCAAATAACTCCACATCAGCATGTTTCTTATGGTTCTTTCTATCAGTGATATTCATTGAATCTGCTTTTTTAGAAGGATTATTTTGTTTTTGTTTTTTCATGATGAGTGAGGGAGACCCAGAATATGGCCATATAGTCACCCAGAGTATGGCAATGTTTTGTGAAGGACTTGTATATTTGTGTTCCCTTCTTAGCCTGAGCCCTGCAGGGGTAGAGGGTCCAAGAGCAGTGTTTCACCCAAAGTACCTGGATGGCAGAAGAGGGAAGTCTGTTCCTATCCAGAAGCCTCTTCTCAGCCCGGCTTAGCCTAGTATTTCACAAGTTCACGATAATTTTTTTAGTAACACATAATGCACCATTTTGTGAATGTTCATTTTCCTTAGTCATTCATCTGTTAAGGGATACTTCATTTATTCCCAATTCTTTCCTATTGCAAATAATGTTGCAGTAAGTGTAGTAGTAAGCATTTTATTTGTATTCCAGTTCTTATTTCGGGGGGTATATACTTAGTAGTGAAACTGCTGAATCAAGCAGTTTTTCTGTTCTTAATTTCCCAAGGATATGTGGAACTGCTTTTCATCATGGTTGCACCATTTTACATTCCTACCACCAATGTGGATGACAGAAGAATATATGCCTTCAAGTAGTGGTACTGGAGAAGAGTCTTGACCATACTATGGACTGCCAAGAAAACAAATAGATCTGTCTTAAAGAGGGTGAAACTACATATCTCCTTGGAGTCTAGGATTTTTAAGCTCTACCTCACTTACTTTGTGCACATGGCCAGGAGAAATTGGTCCTTGAAGAAGGACATCATGCTTGGAAGGGTGGATGGACAGAACAGGAAAGGAAGACTCCAGATGAAATGGTAACAGGGGTGATGGGTGTTGATGTGTCAGAATTAGTGAGACTGGCTCAGGGTAGGATTCAGAGCTTTCTATACATAGGGTTGCTATACATCACAGGTGACTCAAGGCAAATAGCAACAATAACATACTATGACAGGTTTAGAAGCAGGAGTGGCATACGCTTCCTAAATAACATGCCTCCAGAAAGTCTATGAACTTTGATAAATGTCGATAGTTGTAGAAGGGCTTCAGGCCTTTTGTTCATAGGGTCGCTATGAGTTGTGCTCGACTCAAAGGCAATCAACAATCACCACCACCACCAATGTATGAATGTCTCACCATACCCTCACCAATATTACTTGTTTAATGTCTTCTTGAACATCACTATTTTTGCTCAGGTGAGATGATATCTCATTGCTGTTCTGATTTGCATCTATCTAATAGTTAAAGCTCTGGTAGCCTAGTAGCAAGAAGCGACTCTACAATCCCAAAGGCACACTGTCTGAGCCCACCAGTGGCTCTGCAGGAGAAGGATGGGCAATCTCCTGCTGTGCAGTCTGAAAACATTCTAGAGAGTCAGCCATTGGTCAATTAGAACTTGATAGTATACAATAACAATAGATAATGAGTGAACTCCAGTGGCCTAGGGGTAAGGAGTTTCGCTGCCAAACCAAAGCACATGGTTCGAATCTACCAGCTGTTTCACAGTAGAAAGATAGGAAGTCTCCTCCAGCATGATTTATAGCCTCTGAAAACCCACTAGAGATCAGCTATGGGTCAGTACAACATACAATAGTGACAAGAATAGCTGATGTATTTATTGAACATCTGAATATCTGCTTTGGTGAAGTGTCTATCCATGTCCTCCTCCCATTTTGTAATTGGGCTGTTTGTTCCTTGTAGAGATATTGGAGTATTTCTGTACATTTAGAGATGAGTCCTTTGTCAGATGTGTCATTGCCAAGTATTTTTCCCCAATCTGTAGGTTTCTGTTTACTCTTCTAGAGAAGTTTTTTAAAGTACTTAAGGATTTCATTTTTACTTAGTCCTAATCATCAAATTTATCTTCTGTAGATTGTACATCAGGTATATTTTAAAATCCACTTAAGCCATAGTTTAAGGCTTCTGAATTTGTACCATTGTTTTCTTTGATTATCTTTATAGTTTTAAGTTTTACAACAGGATCCTTGAGACAAGTTGGGTTAGTATTTTTTAATATGATGTGATCATTCTACTTTCTTAGATTTTCATTTTTTATCTGTTATTTCCTATTTCCTTATTTTGTTTCTCTTTTATTGCATTATCAACTCTTCATATCTCTTGGTTCACTGAAGCCATTTAAATACTAGTTACCATTTTTTAGAGAAGCTCTGATGGTATAGTCCATAGTGAGCTGTACGGCTAACCTAAATACCGCACACCTTTTGTGGTTCAAATCCACAAGCCACTTTGTGGGGAGAAAGATGTACAGCATTCTCTCACTGTGCTTTGTAGCCTCAGAGAGCCAGTGGAGGGTCTCTATAAGTAAGAACCAAGAATGATCTACAACCAGTAGAAAGTAATATAGATGAATGGGACCTTCTAAGAATCAAATCCTATGCACATCCAAAAACTTCTCCAACAGGGTAAAAAGGGAAGCCACAGACTGGGAAAAAGTATTTGGTAATGACATGTGAGGTAAGGGACTTATATCTAGGATTTATAAAATACTTGAGCACAACAACAAGATAAAGGTAAATAATCCAACTGAAAAATGGGCACAGGATATGAACAG
>NW_006399907.1:7962447-7986649 GCF_000299155.1 Elephantulus edwardii | reverse complement strand
TAGTACCTTTGGGAGTGCTGATTTTTTTTTTCATTTTAGTGTTTTTACTTGAATGATAAACTTTTTTATTCTAGCTTATTTCTTTTAAATATTCATGCATAGCTATTTTATATTGGATTGGGCAATATTTCATTCTGTTGTACAAAGGATCATGAGTCAAAGTCAACTCAACAGCACCTAAGAACAATATTGTAGCTCCAATATTTAAAATCTTTAGAGAGACTATATCTGTAGTTTCTTATTTCTGTAGACTCTCACTCATGATAATTGTCATTCTGTAGTTCATTAATTTTCAGTAATTTTGTTTACAAGTTCAATGAAGACTTTTGGACCAAACTTGTAGAGCATTCTTCCAGACAGGTTTGTTTCTATTTCTGTTAATAACCACGACCATTTCATCCATCCTCAAGGGTTTTGGTTCAGTGTATCCAAGGCTGAGCTTATTTACACAGCTGCCATTTCAAGGTCTGGGATCTACAATTATGTTGTTATAGGAATACTTCCTCAATCTAACACTGATACTCTAATTACCTACTTTCTGCAACCCTGCCTTTCTATTCTTTGGCAACCCAGAAAGAATTTAATTTATGACCAAATATTTTGGTTTTTTAACTTATCTGGCCTTTACTTTCCCCTAGTAAAAGTAAGTAGGCTGCTGTGAGAATGTTTACAATATCAATGATGCAAAGACCCTCTTCCTTCTCACTATCACAGACTGTTTTCTACAAATATTATTTTATATATTTTATGCACTTTCTCTGCTTCTTGGAACCATATAGAGGATACAATAGCTTCTGTAGTCAGCCTGTAAATCTTGTTTCTATCTTTGAAACAGAACATTTGGAGTCTACATAAAGACTGAAATGGTTAATGATGTCATTTTACTGGGATCCACAATTAATACCCTTAGAAGTAGCAATCAAAAAACAAATTGCAATAGGGAAAATTTCCTCCCCAGTACCTCTTTAAATGAAGTCCATGTATATAGTCGCTGCTTGTATTTCTTATAAAAGATATTTGCAATGAATAAAGCATTGATTGTACAGAATTCTATCATTCTATCGCCAGCCTCATTTCTGTCACCAAGTCTATGTCTTCTGACTACTAATCCTTCTTTGCTCCTAAATTTTGCCTTCCAGTACCCCATTATTATTAATGCATATTGATTGCATTTTCAATTGATTTCCAGCTGCAAAAATTGGTAGAAGTCCTCTATTTATTCATCTTTGGCTCTGGTTGTTGATGCATATATTTGAATGATGGTGGTATTGACAGATGTTCCTTGTATGCATATGGATATTATTCTGCCACTCATAACACTCAAGATGGATCTGTAAATAGTCTTTTTAATTATGAATACAACCCCATTTTTCCTCCTCTTTTCATTTCCAGTGTAGTAGATCATATGATTGTCTGACTCAAAATGTCCCATGCCAATTCACTTCATTTCACTAATGTCTAGTATGTCAATCTGCATTTCAGTTCTTCCTTAACAACCTCCAATTTTCCTTGCATTTATATTTCTCTCATTCCAATCCAATCCAATCACTAGCATTTGTTTTCAGCTATTCCTTCTACTTTGTGATTCACAATAAGAAGGCTCAGCTTCTGATGCCATATCTACTAGACTAATCTAAGTGTGCTCTATTGTACAGAACGTTTTTAAAGGACTGTGATTTTGGAAGTGGATGGCCAAGCTTTCTCCCTAGTCTGTCTTAATCTGGATGCCCAGTTTTAGAGAAATATTTGACAGACAAGCATTTTACCCAAAAGAGCAGATGAGAGGTCTTTCTCTATTAAACAATTAACAGATCAGTGCTATTTACTGCCTCTGAAAACCCTTTGAAGGGTCAGCTATGAATCAGTTCCAACCTAACGGTTCTGTTGTTATTGTTGTTAAGTGCCATCAAGTCGTAGGCGACCCTATGAACCAACGTCCTCGACACTTGCATGCCTGACTTTCATCCTTACTCCAGGTTCATAGGGTTTCTGGAGGCAAGCTATTTATGGAAGTGGATGCCACTCCTGCTTCCAAAACCTAACAATATATAACAAAAATAAAATGGACTAGTCGTCTCAACTCTCTGTTAAGAAAGTTCAGAAAACTTGTTGTGGCCCTTTTATATGTTGTCATCTCTCATGCTTTTTTGTTACTTTTAAGTGTGTTCTCCATCCAATCACAGTGAAGGTCATTTAGTCAAATGAGACTCCCTAGCCAACCAAGGCAAAAGTCAGTTACCAGAGGGCTCTCCAGTCACTTTTGGCAAAGGTCAATTACTGAACAGGGCTCCTCATTTAACCAGGACAAAAGTAACAAACACTCGTATCTCAGGAACCAAGGTCCTAAGTCTAAATTGATGCTTTCACAATAATTCCACACCTCTCAGGAACCATTGATACAATACAATTTTAAACATTTTCATTATTTCAAGAAAAACTATATTATTAACCATGTATTTGTTGTTTTTTAAGCCTCAACGCTTACTCTCAAATTTCACAAGACTGATAACTCTTCTTAATAAATCTCAAAGTAAAATATTATCTTCTCTGGAGGCAAGAGTACTGACCCTTTTAATAGCTCCCTGGCACCATCACACTCACTCTCTAGGGTTGACAGGGCTTGTTGCTTCCCTCTTTTGTTGGTTTTTACAAAACATTCACTCTACTTATGTCAGTAGGTGGTCATGTGATTCAGGGTCATTCCCTCCTCCTAGAGGGAAATCATGATTGATCTAAGTCAAAGTTCATGATCGTATTTCCTTTGGCAGTGACTAGTGTAGTGATAAGCATGCAATACAATAATGATAGTGCTGCTGGGAAGACTTCCGCTAGGGTGGGAGCAGGTGGGGGAGAATTTTGCTCTCTTAAAAAAAACAGATGTAGGGATCCAAGATGGCGGCGGAGGCAGAGACAGCATGGTGAGCTGCGGGAGTAGCGAACCACTTAAAGCAGGGCCATTACGGCCTTCCACAGACTTTGGCTTATTGATAATTGAACACTTAAACAGTTGATGACTGGCCCTCAGTGAAGATCGAGGCTCAACAACAGGAATTCAAGGATTCCCAAGGAGAAATGGGTAAGTCTCGTGGCTCCCCCCACCCCCACCCCCGCAGAGCCTGTGCCGCGCCAGACAGCTGCTGCAGCTCCATGAGGCTTCCACAGCCTGAACGAATGGATTCCCTCACCCAGGATGGATGCTGGGCACTGGCCCTCCTCAAGACTGGTACAGTGAAGCCGCCACACTGCCGCAAGGTGGACTTGTACTGGAGAGAATTCTTGGAGCCAGGATGGCGGCTGTGGGGGAAGTGGGTGCCCTCCGGCCACCCGCACAAGAGGGGCCGCACACCCGCCAAGGGACCGTGCGTAGGGGTGGGGAGGCACGCCCCCAATGACTGCCCATCCTGGGGGGGCTGCATGCCTCCCGCAGGCCTCCTGCACTGGGGGTGGGGCGCGCACACCCGCTGGCCGCCTGCGTAGGAGGTGGGGGATGGGATGCATGCCCGCCATCTGCAGGTTTGGGTTTCCTTGAACAGGCCAAAGAAGACAATTACCTATGCATTGGAAAGGCCAAAGAGGACAATTACCTATGCACTGGACAGACCAAAGAGGACGATTACCTATGCAATGGATTGCTGAAAGTCACTGTGAGTCTGATGACCTTAACAGTGGCAGCACACACAAGAGGACAGACATCCTAAATGCACCACATATTTTGTTCTGTTGAATGCTTCTGCCAAAAGATGGTTAGACCTGGGGGGAGTCTGTTCACAATTCTCAGGTTCCCTTTATCATATATAAAGGGGGAGGGCAGTGACACCTACTTCAAAATATAGTATGACCACTTATGGGGGGGGGTAAAAGTATCAGTGCTGGAATTGGAAACACTACCTCTGACCACAGAGTCCTCAGTCAGGCGAGGGGGCCAGACTAGGGTAGGGGCAATTGGAGGGGGAGTATACCAACCAGCTCCTGGGGGTGTTGCCCTGCTCAGGATGGGCTGCCCTCGGCCCCCGGCTCAGGGCGAGCTGTCGCAGCCCTCTGCCCAGGGCAGGCTGCCCTCGGCCCCCGGCTTGGGGCAAGCCGTCACGGCCCTCTGCCCGGGGCGGGCTCCTCTCGGCCCTCTGCCCGGGGCAGGCTGCCCTTGGCCCCCAGCTTGGGGCGAGCCGTCACGGCCCTCAGGGTGAGCTCCTCAGTCCCCAGATTGTGCCATCTGACCCCTGGGTGGGGAAGGAGAAGAAAAAAAAAAGAATGCCTAGGGTATCCAGAGAATGTTACCTAGGCCACCTTCTGCCACCCTTCCCCCCAGTAAACCTGAAAGCAACACCCTCAAAGCCCTTCTATTTGTAACTCACAAGCTTTTTCTCTCTAGGTTTGCTCCCTTTCCTATAGGTAACCTTAACTCTGAGTTTTATTCCAAAATTGACCCTGAACTCACAACTGACAGCTAAGGAAGCAAAGGAGGATGGAGCCTCTGGGTTCAACCAGCCATCCCCACTGGACCCACCTGGGAAAACACTTTGCAGTCCAGAGGGGAGCAAATGACAGGAAAATATCTTCTAACAGAGCAAGAAGGCAAGCAGCTGTAACCCAAGACCACCAGTAAGGTGATAAAGCGTCCTCCCTTCCCCCCTTTACATCTACGCCCCTGTTCAGCATGAAGAAGCCAGAGAGTCGGCATCCAATTCCCAAATCAATAAGACAGTTGGTTTAATTACTATTGGAAAACGCTTGTCATTCCTCTGTAGCATCTGGTCCCCACTGGACCCTCACCATTTCCTTCACCTGCTCCCCCCACCGACCAAACTGTGCAGCTCTGCAACTGCATCCTGGCCCATCCTCACCCTTCTGCCCCCAACCCTCACCTCCTTGTACCCCCAATATATTTTTCCCAATTAAAAAAAGAAAGAGAAAAAAAATAGATGTAAACAAAAAGAGGTACTTGGTTCTTCAAACAAATGTAATTATCGATCATATAACCCCATTTTATTTTCCTTTTAGAACTTACTCTTTGTAATATTGTATTTAATTACTTGTCACCAACATTTAAACGGCAAGTGTCAAGGTCTAGACCTTGTGTTGTTTGCTCCGTACCTGAAGCCCATTAAACAATATATGACAGTGAGCAAGTAATATATAATAGCTGGGGAAAAAATTGAATAAATGAACAAAGCCTTGGTTTATCTCCTTCCCTCACTTTTCCACTTACAATTTTTCAGCAAGTCTGACTAGATCTGATGCCCATCAAGCTCAAGGCCAATGTAACAGTGACAATCTATCTCTTGAGAATCTTCCTTTCTGTTCCTTCACTTTGTCAAAAGAGTTCTAGTAGCCTAGTGGGTAAGGAGTTTTGCTGCCGGACAAAGGCACACAGTTTAAATCCATTAGCTGTTCCAAGGGAGAAAGATGTATAATCTCCTTCCATGAGACTTACAGTCCCTGAAAACTCACCAGAGTATCAGCTATGAGTTGGGTCTAACTAATAAGCGCTTAACAGTCCCCACCATTTTTCTAAGTATATTGTATTTTTGTAAGAAAGTGGTACCTCCTGGTAATGTGCTCAAAGTATGTAAGATGAAGGTTCTTCACTTTTGCCTCAAAGGAGCACCCTGGTTGCACTCCCTCCAAGACAGACTATTTCAACTCAAGTCGTCAGATATTTAAGTCGTGGAAGTCAAAGAAAGCCTGAAGAATTGTTTCACTGCAAAATATGCCACTTTCTCCAGAGCAAAGCTGGTGGATATTCCACTAAGACGGTGGCATGCCCCCTAGGTCCACTCCCACCTCCATTTTCAGCTCCCTTTCTTTACGTTCCCACTACTTGCTTCCTCGTTAACTAGTTACTACTGCCAAGGTCTGCAATATGGTGAAAGGAGCTATTGAGGGCCAGGTCTTTATTTATAAAAACTAATTTATTTATTTTTTACTCAGTCTGTATTATTAGTTAAATCTTTATTAGATTTTATTCATGTGTAATTTTAACAAAAACGTCATCGTCCTTACACACCATCAAGTTAGAACTGACTCATAGCTGACCCTCCAGCAGGTTTTCAAAGGCTATAAATTGTATGAGAGGAGATTGTCCATCTTTCTCCCATAGAGTAACTAATAGATTTGAACTGCATGCCTTTGGATTAGCAGTGCAACTCCTTTCCACTGGACTTCCAGAGCTTCCCAGCAAGCACTTGTGGTGCTTTTGTTATTGTTGTTATGGGCCATTGAGGTGCCTGCGTCTCATAGTGACTGTATGTTCCACAGCTCCAATCCTGCTCTTCCCTTAGCCTATCTAACTTCTCTGACACACCTATCTCTATTACCCCAATTACTGTGTCAATCCATCTCATCCAGAGTCTTCCTTTCTTACATTGTTCCTCCACCCTTCCAAGCACGATGTGCTGGTCCCTCCTGGAAACATGCCTACAGTATGTGAGACAGAGTTTCAAAATCCCAGCCTTCAAAGAGCAACCTGGTTTCACACTTTCCACAATAAACCTGTGTGCTCCCTTGGCAGTCCATGGAATGCTCAAGACTTCTCCAGCACCACAACTCAAATGCATCAATCTTTCTGTCATCCTTAGTCATTGTCCGGCTCTCTGATGCATAGCAGGTAAATGCAAACACCATGGCCACAATCAGCTACACTTTAGTCTTCAGATTGACATAGTTGCTCTTTAGCACTCTGGAGAGGTCCCTGATAGCAGATTTTCCCAAAGCAATATGCCTTTTTTAAAAATTTAAGTTTATTATTAATTTCAGTAAAAATTTACAGAGACTTTGGATTTCTATTCATTCATTGTTGCACTTTTCTCCCCTCACAACCCTCCCCCGCCTTTTAAAAAAAATAAATACTAATTTTAATGAAAGTTTGCAGAGACTTAGGGTTTCCAATCATTCATTGTTGCACTTTTCTCCCTGCCCACTCCCTACCCCCTCAATTCACTCATCTCCTTGAAAAGTAAAAGAAAAACTCTTTCATTGTTATGCAATCCCTCCTCTCAGGTCCACTCTACTGTGTAGTCTTCTTTCTGGACTACTGTCATGACAATAATATCAATCATATATCCCTTCAAAACAGCTCTTTACCTCTTCTGTTTCAATGCATCATTCATCCCCTCCTTCTCGGTCTTCTCTCAACCCTGATGTCAGTCCCGTTTTACAACAGTGGCCCTATGCAGTATTTGTTCTTTTGTGGCTGAGATATTTCACTCAGCATAATCCATTTCACGCAGGGTAATCCATTTCATGAGTTCCATGATTTATAATGCTGCATAGTATTCCATTGTGTGAATATACCAGAGCTTTTCTATCCATTCGTTTGTTGATGGGCACTTGGGTTGTTTCTAGCTCTTTGTTAATGTGAACAAAGCCGCAATAAACATGGTTGTGCATGCAATATGCCTTTTGATTTCCTGATTGCTGGAGCCATCAAACACTTAGTGGTTAAAAAAACCCTCCGCACATTCATTACCATTCAATATTCTGTGGGTCATGAGTCTCAAGGCACAAGTTAACTTTGCGTAGTGTTGCATAAGGTTTTAACCAAAAGTGTCAGCTGACCCTGCAGTCTCATCTTGGATTCAAGTAGTATTACTGTGGGCACTATTAAAGCTTATAGTTCTATATAACCTACCCAGAACAAGATAACATAATAAAATTTACTTTATTTGGTAAGAAATGGAGGAGGTTCTGAGCTTGAGGAAAGCATTATAAAATATTTTAACAATCAAAGAGGGGACATGAGGGGTGGAATAAAAGGAAAAGCATCTTGTCCTTTGCCTGGTTAGGTCCACAAATCACTTTTCTATTACTTAAACGTTTCCAATCCAAAACAGGATGACTAAGGAGAACCTTCTAAAAAGCTTCCTTTCACAGGAAATCCTAGAGGATTTGCTTCCTAAAATATCTAAAAAAAGAACATCCTGTTTTCTTAACAAAAGACAGGAACATTGTGTTCTTATGTAATCTAAGCTATAAATTCCTCCTTTGTTTTATTACTGCCAGGTTTCCTTGCATGGATAGTAAAAATGTATCCTTCTGCTCATATTTGTCTCAAATTTTCCTAAACAAAGAGTTCTTAAATAGTCACTATTTAGAATCAATTTTCCTGGGATGTTCTGAGGTTGGATAAACCCAGGGTGAAGTTACAAGCCTCGTGGGTGCAAATTTCACAGCATCCCTCTCTTGGTTTAAAGTCCTGCTATCATTATCTTGAAATTAATAATCTTTTCCTTTTTTTTCTTTTTTTTACAAAAGAACCATATAAATAATACTGTTTGTCCTGGATGCACTATAAACTTCTCTCCTGGACACTGAAATACGATCTCAGTTGTTCTATATGTCAATGTACAGTCAACTCAAGATTCACTATGATAAAATAGGTCTCAAATTCCTGGTTCAAAGTCATCAAGTGCTCTATGGGAGAAAGATGGAAATGTCCCGTGTGATTAACTGCCTCAAAAAACCTTCTGGAGAGTCAGTTATTGATTTGTTCCAATTCGATGATATATACAACAGTAACAACAGCATCTAAATAGACTTTTTACTTGAACAATTTCTCAGCTTCCTTTTAAAAATAGCATGATTATCTCTGACTCATCCAATTACTAAAAGAGGTAAGTATGTATATATGTAAGTAGTTACCATGTTTGGCACCCAGAACTGTCATATTAACATTTTATGTTAACATATTAATGTAAAATTTTAACATTTCTGAGCTGTTCCTTTTTACCTCTAAGAAGCAGAAATACAACCACACACAGTATGCTTTTAAATAAGTCTAAAGAAAAATCCATTACCACTGGCTCCTGTTCATATGGTACTTATTTAAAAAAAAATTTTTTTTATGTGTACCATCAAATTGGATCTGACTGGTACAGGGGGAGATTGTACCTCTTTCTCCAGCAGCACATCTTGTCATATGGTACTTCTTGAAATTTTTCAGGGTCAGTTAAAGAGGAAGTGGTAGCCGCAGTGAAGGCACTGGCAAATAATAAGGCCCCAGGAATTGACAGGATACCAGTTGACTTGTTTCAATTAACAGATGCAGCCTTGGATGCACTCACCAGTCTATGCCAGGAAATGTGGAAGACAAGTTGTGGCTGACATTGAGAAGAATCGGAATCACAGAGCACTTGATTGTACTCATACATAACCTATGCATACTGGCTGTTGTGTGAATGGAGCAGGGGAGCACTGCATGGTTTGGAAATGGGAAGGGAGTGTGTCAGGGTTGTATTCTAGCTCCAAACCTGTTCAATCTACATACTGAGCAAATTATTTGAGAAGTTGGACTTTATGAAGAGGAGTGTGGCATTAGGATCGGAAGGAGACAGACATTATCTGTGTTATGCAGGTGACACAACCTTGCTTGCTGAAAGTGAGGAGGACTTGAAGCACTTGTTGCAGAGGTTTAAGGAATGCAGCCTTCAGTATGGATTGCATCTCAATATAAAAAAAAAACAAAGATTCTTACCACTGGACCAATACCCAGTGTCATGAGGGATGGAGAGGAGATTGAAACCATCAACAGCTTCATCTTCCTTGTATTCACAATCAACACCCTTGGTACGAGCAGTCAGGAAATAAGGAGACACATTGTACTGGGAAAATCTGCAGTTAGGAACCTTTCCAAATTTTTGAAGAGTAGTGATTTCAGTTTGAGGACTAAGGTGCATCCGATTCAGGCCATAGTCTTTCTGATTACTAGCTATATATCCGAGACCTGGACAATGAATAAGGATGGCAGAAAAAAAAGAATTGATGTCTTTGAGCTGTGGTGTTAGAGAAAAGCACTGAACATCCCATGGACGGCCAAGAGAACAAACAGATATGTCCTGGAAAGAGTGCAGCCAGGGTGCTCTTTGGAGGCAAGAAAGCTAAGGCTTCGCCTCACATACTTACTTGTACATATTGCTAGGAGGTACTATTCCTTGGAGAAGGACATGATGTTGGGAAGGATGTAGGGTCAGTGAAAGAGACAAAGAACCTCAACCAGGTGGATTGACACAGTGTCAGGGAGTGTAAGGATGGCACAGGAGAGGACTGGGTTCAGATCTTTTGTGCATAGGGCTGCTATGAGTCATACTAGTCTTTATGGCACCTAACAACAACAAATACAAGCAACAATTATGTGAAATGGGCTATTGATAGGTTCATCTGTTCATTTCCAAGGCACTCCTATTATGGGCTGCATTTTCCACCACTATCCCTCTGATTCTTGTTGCTTAATTGCTTTCAAGCCTTATCTTCCAAGTCTTACCTGACTTCACTGTAGTATGTGACACTTATGATCACACTTATCTTTTGTAGAAGGTTCCTAGGTTGTACAAGTGGTTTGCACTCAATTACTAACTACAGGTTAGTCGTTCAAACCCACCTGATTTAATCACTGATGAAAGGCCTGGCAATCTGCTCCATAAAGAGTATAGTCAAGAAAACTTATGGAGAAGTTCTATTTTGTTACACTTGGGGTCTCTTTGAGTCATAATGGTTTGAATGGTAATAGCCTTTTTATTGTTTATCTTTGCTATTCCTTCTAGTGTCAAGTAGTAGCTCTTTTTTTATTTAAAAATTGCTGTTCCTCAGCAAACTTTTTGAGGACTTTTTGTTGTTGTTCTTGCTCTACATATACAATTTCCTGTTGGATGAACTCACCATATCCTCACAGCTTCAGTTACCATTTGTATGCTCATGATGGTGACTCCTGATATAAATGTGTAACTATTAGGATGACTTTGGCAGCAAGGAATAAATAGAACTTTCATGTCAACTGCTTTTATCAACAACAAAGTAAATGTCTGGAATTATGTACCAAAAAGTAGAAAGGCAGGGTGGTGCTTAGCCATGCGTCAGTAGGCTGATATCAATGTGATTCTCTTCCTCTGCCTTACTTTTTTTGGTAATTATATACAACACTATGATGTGAAGGGGGGAAAAAATGTTACATCCTCAAGCTTACAACAGCTTCTTTTTTAGAAGTTTTGAGCAAAAGCCTTTTCCCCCCTTTCATTAAAACACAATGAATCACATACTCATGTCCAATCCCTGTGACTAAAAAAAAATATGATTTCTTGATTTGTGAGTCTGCCAATCCCTGAATTAGTCACTGCAACAATCATTGCCTTAATACTGACACATCTTAAATGACTAATATGAAATAAGAGATCAAATGGATGTAACAAGACAACCACAGTGTTCTTCAGAACATCCATTCAGTAGTGAGACACAAGAGAAAGAATTAGTGACTTGATTCTGCTAAGTATCTGAGTTGTTGGGATGTGTCATTTATGACTCATAGTGACCCTGTGAATAAAGGCTCTGAACCTTGCCAAATCCTGTGCTGTCCTCACCGTCACCAACACACTTAAACCCATTGCTACAGTCACTGTGTCAGTCTATCACATGTTGGATCTTCCTCTCGTAACATTCCTGCACTGACCTTTCCAAGCATGGTATCCTCCAAGGACTGGCCTCGCCTGAATACATGCCTTAAGTTTGTGAGACAGAGTTTCACCATCATTGACTCTAAGGAGCACCCTGGTTTCATTTTCTCCAGGACAGTCTTATTTGTGCTTGGCAGTCCATGGGAAATTCAGTACTCTTTTCCAGTACCATGACTCAAATCTATCGAATCTTGTTCTGTTACCTTTAGTCATTGTTCAATTTTCAGATGCACAGCAAGTGATTGAAAAGACCATGGCCGGGATAATGTGCATCTTAGTCTTTAGACTGAAATTATTGCCCTTAAGCCCTCTGGAGAGGTCCTTGACAGCAGATTTCCCCAGTGTAACTCATCTTTTGGTTTCCCGATTATTGGTACCTAGGGTGTTATGGGAACAAATATAAAAATAGATCTCTTCCAGTCAGTTGGCCAAGAGGTTGTTCTCCAAATTTCTTGACACAACTTGGTGAGCACATCCAGGGGAGCATCCATAAGTTGAAATATGTCCATTGGTATACCATCTATTCCAGGAACCTTGTTTTTTGCTATTTCCTTCAAAACAGCTTGAACTTCTTCCTTCATCACCATAGGCTCTTGATGTATCTTGAGTGAGTTTGTGGATACAATGTGAGGTGTGGGTCTTGTTTCAGTTTTCTGCAGATACACACTTTTCCCAGCACCATTTGTTAAAACAATGGCTTTATCCATTCAATGGATTTCATCTCCTTGTCAAAAGTCAGTGGCCCATAGGTAGATGGATTAATTGCTGGGTTCTCAATTCTATTCCATTATCCTATACTTATCAAGCTGTTTAATAACTGTCACTGTGTAGTAGGTTTTGAAATAAAAAGTGTAAGGCCTCCACCTATGCTTTTCTTCTTCAAAATCACCTTGTTTACTTGCAGCCTCTTTCTTTTCCATTTGAAGTTGCTGATTACGGTACCCCATCTCTTTGAAGAATAATGATGAGATCTGGATTGGATTGGATTGCATTGCATTGTCTTTGCAGATTGCCTTTAGTAGTATTGGCATTTTTACAATGTTAAGTCTGCTTTTCTATTTATGTACATCTCTTCAGGTTTTCGTTGTATGAGTCTTTTGTATTTCTGGTTAGAGTTACTGTTAAGTATTTCATCATTTGGGTGGATTATTTTCATTTCCTTTTAAAAGTTACCTTTGGTATTGTAGAGGAATTTGACTCATTTCTGTATGTTAATCTTGTACTATGTCACTTTGTTGAATAGGTCAGTTGGACCTTGCTGAATCTATGGAAATTCTACACATAGGACAATGTAGTCTTCAGATAGAGATAATTTTATTTCCTATATGTCAATCTGGATGACTTTTATTTCCTTATAGCTTTGGCTAGGACTCCCAATGCAATACTGAATACTTGTTGATATTAAAATGGTAAGATTGGGAACAGTACATAAATAGGGAACTACCAGGAGTCCAAGCAGGATTTAGAAGAGACTGTGGCACCAGGACTATAATTGCTGATGTCAGATGGCTGAAAATAAGGAATATCAGAAGAATGTCTATTTGTGCTTTATCGACTATGCAAAGACATTAGATTGTATGGATCATAACAAGTTGTGGCTGACATTGAGAAGAATGAGAATGCCAGAGCACTTGATTGTGCTCATGTGGAACCTATACTTGGACCAGGATGCTGATGCGCAAATGGAGCAGGAGAGCAGTGCTCCAGGGTTGTAGTCTCTCTTCATACTTATTCAATCTGTATACTGAGCAAATTAGACCAGAAGCTGGACTCTATGAAGAAGAGTGTGGCATCAGGATTGGAGGCCGACTCAGCAAAACCTACTTTATGCACATGAGACAAACTTACTTGCTGAAACTGAAGAGGACTTGAAGAAAATCAAGGAATGCAGCCTTTGGTATGGATTGCATCTCAATGTCCAAACATTCTTACCAATGGCAGTGTCATGATGGATGGAGAGGAGATTCAAATTGTCAACAGCATCATCTTGCTTGGATCCAAGTTAAAACCCTTGGTACCAGCAGTCAGGAAATAAGGAGACACTGGACTGGGAATATCTGCAGTTAGGGACCTTTCCAAATTATTGAGGAGTAGTAATGTCAGTTTGAAGACTTAGGTGTGTCTGATTCCGGCCATATAGTCTTTCCAATTACTTGCTATAAGAAGAGTTCTTCTTGTTGTTACTATGTGCTGTCAAGTTGCCAGCAACTCTTAACAACACTATGTACAACAGCCCTAAACTATGTTCTATCTTGTGCCAATCTCACTGTCTCCGAAACACCTACCCCGATTACCCCAATCACTGAATCAATCCACCCCATAGAGGGTCTTCCTCTCCTGTGCTGTCCCTCCACCCTCCCAAGCATAAGGTCCTTCTCCAAGGACTGGTCTCTCCTTGCAACATGTCCAAAATATGTCACATGAAGCCTCAGAATCCTTGCTTCTAAGGAGCAGGCTGGTTTCACCCTCTCTAGGATGAATCTGTTTTCTTAGCAGTCCATGGTCTATTCAATACTCTTCTCCAACACCACAGTTCAAAGGCATCAGTTCTCCTTCTATCCTCCCTAGTCATTGTCCAACTCTCTGTTACATAGCAAGTGATTGCAAAAACCATGGCCTATATCAGGCACACCTTAGTTTCCAGAGCGACACCATTGCTCTTCAGCACTTTGAAGAGGTTCTTAACAGCAGACTTTCCCATCACAATACATCTTTTAATTTCCTGGCTGCTCGTGCAAAGAGTGTTGACCATGGAGCCAAAGAAATCAAACCCGTGAACAATCTCAACCTCTTCACCATCCATTCTGATGTTGCCAATTGGTCCAGTGGTGAGAATCTTTGTCTTCTTGACATTGAGCCTCAATCCATATTGAGGGCTGCAGTCCTTGACCCTCTGCAGCAAGTGCTTCAGGTCCTCCTCAGTTTCAGCAAGCAGGGTTGTGTCATCAGCATAACGCAGATTGTTGATAGATCTTCCTCCAATCCTGACGCCATAATTCTCCTCATAGACCCCAGCTTCCCAGATAATCTGTTCTGTATACAGGTTGAAAAGGTATGGAGATAGGATACAACCCTGGCATACACCCTTCCCAATTTTGAACCATGCAGTGTTTCTTTGCTCTTGTTCTGACGACTGCCTCTTGGTCCAAGTATAGGTTTCACATTAGCATGATCAAGTGTTCTGGGATTTCCATTCTTCTCAGAGTCAGCCACAGTTTGTTATGATCCACACTGTCAAACACCTTTGCAAAATCAATGAAATACAGATAGACATTCTTCTGGTATTCCCTGCTTTCAGCTAAGATCCATCTAACATTAGCTACAATATCCCTAGTACCACGACCCCTTCTAAAGCCAGCCTGGACTTCTGGCAGTTCTCGGCTGATGTGCTGTTCCAGTCGTTTTTTTATAATCTTCAACAGAATCTTGCTTGCATGTGAAATCAATGATATTGTTCTATAGTTTCCACACTCTGTTGGGTCACCTTTCTTCAGAAAGGGAACAAATATAGATCTCTTCCAGTCTGTTGGCCAACTTTTTGTTCTCCAGATTTCTTGGCACAAGTTGGTGAGCACATCCAGGGCAGCATCTGTTAGCTGAAATACGTCAGTTGGTATACCATCTGCAACTCGATGGCACTTAACAACAATAACATCAACAGAGAGAGAAAGAGAGAGGGAGAGAGATCAGCTGGCCCAATGAAGAGAAAACGATGTGACCAAGACAAAGGTGGGTGACTTTTGGTTTGTGGCCTTCTGGCCAGTCTATCATTGTTTTTGTTCAGACATTCCTCTAAGTCGTATAGCCCTGGTGTACAAGTTGCTGTCCCGCGGTCACTTGTGGTTGCTGTGAGGCTGAACACTGTGACACAGATGTGTCAAATGCATTAATGGTTGGCTACCCAATGCGGACTGAGAGTGGGGTGGCGCTCCCCGATTAAACAAGTGTGGAAGGAGGAGTGAGTGGCATCCTCTTCCATAATAGCTTGCCTCCGGAAACCCTATGAACGTGGAGACAGGATGAAAGGCACCCAAGCGTCGAGGACTCTCCTTCATAGGGTCGCTATGAGTCACCTGTGAATCGCCGGCACTTAACAACAACAACAACAACCTTCAAAGCAGCTTGAACTTCGTCCTTCATCACCATAGGCTCTTGCTCATATGTTATTTCATCAATCAGATATATCATAACAAAATAATACAACACCACCACAACCACAATATCTCAGGCAACAGATAACTTTAAATTAGTGAAGAAAAAGAAGAAAACCTCAACAAGATGGAACAAAGAAACAAGAAAAATACAGAAACAAATTATTTTAGAGGAAGAGATGCTACTGAAACTTCCTGACAAGGAATTAAAAAGAATAATAGATCTCTTCCAGTCAGTTGGCCAACTGGTTTTCCTCCAGATTTCTTGACACAACTTGGTGAGCATATCTAGGGCAGCATCTGTTAGTTGAAATATGTCAATTGGTATACCATCAATTCATGGGGCTTTATTTTTTGCCAATTCCTTCAAAGTAGCTTGAACTTCCTTCATTACCAAAGGCTCTTGTTCATATGTTGTTTCATGAAATTCTTCTGTGTTTGCCAATTTCTTTCAGTACAGTGACTCTGTATACTCTTTCCATCTTCTTTTAATACTTCCTGGATCATTTAACATTCTGCCAAAGCACCCTTAAGTATAGCAACTTGAGGTTTGAATTTATTCTTCAGTTCCTTGAGCTTAAGAAATGCTGAGCGAGTTTGGCCTTTTGATTTTCTGACTCCAGCTTCTTGTACATTTCATTTTAATATTTTACTTTGTCTTCCCTCGCTGCCTTTGAAATTTTCTGTTCAGCTCTTTAATATCTTGAATTCTTCCCTCTGCTTTGGCTTCTCAGTGCTCTAGTGCAAAATTCAATCTCTTCTGACATCCATTTTGGTCTTTTCTTCCTCCTCAGTCTTTCTAATAACCTTTTGCACTCTTCTGGATGATACTCTTGATATCCTCCCACAACTCACCTGGTCTTTGCTCACTGGTGATCAAGGCCTCAATCCTGTTCCTGAGATGGTTCTGAAATTCAGGTGGGATAGATTCAAGGTCATATTTTGGTTCCAGTGGACTTAATTTCATTTACCTTAGCTTCAGCTTGAATTTGCATCTGAGTAGTTGGTGATCTGTTCCACAATCAGCACCTGGCCTAGTTTTCACAGCTGATATTGAGCTTCTCCAGAGTAGGAATTCCAATATTAATTTCTGATTTTAGTCCATCTTTGTCTTTGTATCTAAGATGTATCTCTGGTAGACAGTATACTGATGGGTCATGTTTCCTATCCATTCTGCTACTCCTTTTCTCTTGATTAGTGTATTTAATCCATTCACTCTCAGAGTAATTATTGATACATATGATTTTATTACTGCCATTTTGCATCTTTTGGGGGGGCAATGTTGATTCTTTTAGTTCCATCCGCTTTTCTACCCTAACTTTCTTTTATTTATGGCTTTTCTTATCATTTTCTTCATTGTTTTTGCTGTGATGTTTACTAAGTCCCTATGGTTTCCCTCTTTTTCACTTTGATAAGTGATCGCTATGAGTCGCAAGTGACTCAGGGCACATAACAACAACAACAACATTTATTTTTATGTCATAGAAATTGTTCTATAAACTACTATTTTATTTCCAAGTCTAAAACAGTTCACTTTAATTTCAAAAACTTCTTTGACGTCTTTGCCATTTAGAAATTCTGTAACAGTATTTCTTACTCCCTCTGGCCTCTTATGGATTAATATCTCATTCCCTGGTTTTGGTGTTATATGTTTATTATACTTTGTGTATTTCTGTGTCTGAGTCAGTTTCTGAATTATGTGATCAAGTATGCTAATTTTGGTTTGTTGTCTATCATTTTTGGCTTTCAGTGCAAAGAAGTTCCTTAAGTATTTCTTAAAGGGTTGGTCTAGGCTTCATAAATGCCCTTAGTTTCTATTTATCTGACAATGTCCTAATTTCATTATCATATTTGATAGATAATTTTGCTGAATATAGAATTTTTGGTTAACAATTCTTTTCTTTCATAGTCTTATATATGTCATCCTGTTAACTTTTTTCCTGCATGGTTTCTGCTAAGAAATTAGAGCTGAATCATATTGGTTCTCATTTGTAGATAACTTTTCTGTATTCTTCCAATGACATAAATTTTTAAAAATTTTATTAAGATATGTCTTAAGAGTTTTTCTCTTGGGACTCTGTCTATCCTATTTTAGGTTCATGCACCTCCTTGAGTGCATATAGCTTATTTTCCATAATATTTGGCAAGTTTTCTTCCATAATACCTACAATAATTTCTAAAATTTCAGAAATAGATAACACAGTGGAAGAGAGTAAAGTTGAAGAAATGTAAAATGAACTTAGTGAGATGAAAGAGAAATCCTTCAAATGGAATCTGTTAGGGGAATAAATAAGGGTGGGGAGGAAAGAAGGAAGGGAAACAAGGAAAGCAAAGAGTCCAAAAAATAATTACTTGTGACTGGAATTCCTGAATAAGAAGAGAAAAAAAAAGAAAAGGGCACAGACAAAATCATTAAAGTCGACCTTTCTCCATAACACAATTAACAGACCAGATGTTGGTTCACACAACCCTTTGTTGCATGCATTGTGTCCCCACCTCCCATACCACCCTGCCAACATCCAGTTCAGTTCCCTTCCCCAAGCCCTCCAGCACCTCCCACTCCCTTGTCCCCAGATGCACTTTTACGATGGCTCAGACCTCCATCCACCTCTCTCTACCCATTTCTTCTTCACTCCACTGTGATGCTGGTGCTTCTGGCATGCAAACTCCATAGCAAAAAAGGTGATTTGACAGAGTGTGGAAATTATTGAACAATATCACTAACGTCGCATGCAAGCAAGATTTGACTGAAAGTTATCCAAAAATCATTGGAACAATACAGAGACAGAGAACTGCCAGATGTGCAAGCAGGGTTTAGAAGAGACCGTGGCACTAGGGACATTATAGCCATTCTGTATTCTCCTTGTGACTGTAGAGAAATCCATTTGATTTTTTTTATGTTAATCTTGTATCCTGCCACTTTGCTGAATTGGTCAACTGTGTCCAGTAGTTTTATGCTGAGTCTTTAGGGTTTTCTAAGTATACTATCATATCATCTGCATATAGGGATGATTTTACCTCTTCTTTGCCAATTTGGATATCTCTTATTTCCTTCTCTTGTCTTACTGCTATCACTAAGACTTCCAATATAATATTGAAGTGATTGAAGGAGAAGTGATAGTGGGCATCCTTGCTTAGTTCCTGTTCTCAAGGGGAATGCCTTTAATCTCTATCCATTGAGAACAATGTTGGCTCTAAAATTTGCATATACATTTTTTACTTTGTTGAAGAAATTCCCCTCTAATCCTATTTTGTTGAGTGTTTCAATCAGGAAAGGGTGTTGGATTTTGTCCAAGGCCTTTTCTGCATCAATTGATAGGATCATGTGGTTCTTGTTCTTTGCTTTGTTAGTGTGATGAATTACATTGATTATTTTTCTAATGTTGAACCGTCCTTGCATACCTGTTATGAATCCCACTTGGTCATGGTAAATTATTTTTTTAATGTAGCCGTGGATTCTATTGGCTAAGATTTTATTCAGAATTTTTGCATTAATGTTCATGAGAGATATTGGCCTATAGCTTTCTATTTTGGTGATGTCTTTACCTAGCTTTGGTATCATGGATATGTTTTCTTAATAGAATGATTCTATCCTTTTTTATTTTCTGAAATAATTTATGTGGATTTGGTGACAGATCTCTGAATGATAAAATTCACTTGTAAAAGCAGCTGGTCCAGGAATTTTTTTTTCTTTTGCAGTTTTATTACCTTTTCAATTTCTTCTTTTGTAATGGGTCTGTTCAGGTGTTCAGTTTGGGTTTCTGTCAGTTTAGGTAGGTTGTAAATTTCTAAGTATTTGTCCATTTCCTCTAGATTTTCGTATTAGTTTGAGTATATTTTTTTATTATAAACCAATGTTAGCCTTTTTGTTTAGTTGGTTTTGTTGTGATGTTGCCCATTTCATTTTTCATTTGGATTATTTGTGTCTTTTCCTTTGTTATTTTTGCTAGTGGTTTGTTGATTTTATTTACCTTTTAAAAAAAACCAAGTCCTAGTTTTGTTGATAGTTTCTATTGTTTTTCTGTTTTCTATTCATTTATTACTGCTCTAATTTTTAGACTTTCAGATTTTTTTAGAAGGTGTTGGGTTTTCTTGCTGTTCTTTTTCAATTTGTTGGAGATGTTGGGTTAGAAATCAATATTTATTTTTTCCTGCCTTTTGCTATGTTTGCTTTTTGCTATAAATTGACCTCTGATTACTGCTTTGGGTGTTTGCCAAAGGTTTTGGTAAGTAGTGTTTTCATTGTCATTGGTTTCAAGAAATTTTTTTATTTCATCTAGTACCCACTCATATTCAAGCAAGATGTTGTTCAGCTTCCAAATGTATGGTTTTTTCCCCTCCTTTATCCTCTTGTTATTAATTTCTAATTTTGTAGCATTGTGGTCTAAGAAGATACTTTGTATTATTTCTATGTTTTTAATTTATTGATGTTTACTTTGTGACCTAAAATGGGATCTATTCTGGAGAATGTTCCATGCACATTGGAGAAGAAGGTGTACTGTGACTTGGGGGGGGGAGTGCATTAGCATATATATATATATGAGGTTGAGTTGGTTTATTGTATGGTTTCATTCTTGAGCATCTTTGTTCTGTTTTTTTCTGGTAGTTCTATCATTTCTTGAGAGGGGTGTGTTGAAATCTCCAACTACTATAGAAATGTTGTCTATTTCCTTTTTCAGTTTTATTAATGTTTGCTTTATATATTTTGCAGGTCTTTAATTTGGTACATAAATATGTATTATTGTTATGTCCTCTTATTCTATTGACACTTTAAGCATTATGTAATGACCTCCTTGCCTGTTGTGATGGTTTTTGCATTGAAATTTATTTTTATCAGAGATTAATATCACTACGCCCACTTTTTCTGGTTGCCATTTGCTTGGTATATATTTTCCCACCCTTTTATTTTTAGTTTTTGTTTATCTTCATTTTTCAGGTGTGTGTCTTGGTGTATTTTGTGTTTTTTTTTTTTTTATCCAATGTACTCTTTTTCTCTTCAGTGGTGCGTTCAAACAGTTCACATTCAGTGTGATTATTGAGAGGTAGGGTTTTATTGCTATCATTTTATTGTGGGGGTTTCTTGGTGTGTTTTTTGTTTGTTTGTTTTGTTTGCTGTTGTTGCTAGTTACTTTAGTCCAGATTCTTGCTTTCTGTGGCACCTCTGTAAGAAGGACATCTCTCAGTGTTTCCTGCAAAGCTGGTCTTGTTTTTTCAAACTCCCTTAGGTTCTGTTTTTCTGGGAACATTTTGATCTCTCCTTCATATTTGATGGACAGTTTTGCTGGGTACAGTATTCTTGGTTGACACTTGGGATCTGTGAGTATTCGATATATGTCATTCCACGTCTTCTTGCTTGCATGGTTTCTGTTGAGAAATCAGCATTTAATCTTATCTGCTCTCTCCCTTATAGGTTACTCTTGTTTCTCTATCGCTGTTCTCAGAATTCTCTCTTTATCTTTGGTTCTGGCAAATCTGACTATGATATGCCTTGGTGTTTTTCTTTTGGGATCTATTCTATATGGTGTTCACTCAGCTTCTTGAATATATATATTCTCTCATTCTTCATTATGCCTTGAAGTTTTCCTCTAGTAATTCTTCCACAACTTTTTCAGTGCCTTTACTTGCTTCTTCCTATTCTGAGGTTCCAATGATGCACTTTATTTCTCTTGATGCTGTCCCACATTATTCTTATGTTTTCTTCTTTTTCCTTCCTTTCTGATACTGCTTTTTTGTTCTAGATCAGTAGTGACAATTCTATCTTCTATTTCACTTGTATTGTGTTCCATCTCTTTAACTCTGTTTGTGTGCCCCTCCATCATGTTGACAGCATCTGAAACATTGGACCTCATAATTTGGATTGTTTCCAGTGCCACTAATGCCTCATTTGTTTCATCTGCACTGTTCTGTATTTTTTTTTTTTAAAAAAAAACTCCTCCTGGTTTTTGCTTGCAGTATCCAGTAATTCTTCAAGTTTGTCTTTTATCCATTGAAAATATTAATCATTGTTCTTTTAAATTCTTTGTCAGGAAGTTCCATCAGACTTTTTGGATTCAGGAAATCCATTGATAGTATGTCACCTTTTGGTGGTGACATTTGCTTTACACTTGTGTAGGGTGTGGGCTAGCCTGCTTCTTTCATGACATTGCTATGGTAAAGTTTTTCATGCCTGAAGCAAAGATAGGTTCTTGATCTGAAGACAATGCTCTAGAAATCAGTGGTGCACTACCCTGCCTGTGTTTCTCTCTGAACTTCTGACTCAAGGGAAGGTTCAGTTCAGGGCCTGTGAGAGCAGCCTCTTATAGCTAAGTCAGATCAAGGTGCTCCAGATTAAAGAAAAGTTGATTGACTTGATGTGCAGGTATGGGTGTGGAGACGAAAGGGGCAGGATGGGCATAAGTAGGGCTGCCATATGTGGGGTTCTTACTCAGATTTCAGCTGTCCAGGTGTGCTCATGCATGGGGTCCCTACTCAAATTCCAGCTGTCCATCTCCTACCCAGTGGCTGTCATTCAGCGGCCCTTGCCCAGTTCCCCCCTCCCCCCCCCCAATGGGGCCCTGGGTCCAGTGGGGCTGAAGAAAACTCAGTCAAACTCCCACCAACCTGCTTGCTCCTGGTGTGTTGGCAGGGCCGAACAAAACACAGTCAAATTCCTACCAACTTGATCACTCCTTTCGGTTTGGTGGGGCTTAAGAAAACTCAATTTCCTGATGACCTGCTTGCTTCTGGCAGGTTGACAGGGCTTAAAAAAATTTCAGTCAATTTCCTGCTGACCTGTTTGCTCCTGGTGGTGGGTCCCACAGCAGCTTGGCTGGCAGCTTCTGACAGGGCCTGTGTCTCCCTGCTCCTTTGGCTCCCAAACTAATTATTTTAATAAGTTCTGACTCAAATTCTTACTGTCCACATCACACTGCGTTGATCTCTGTGCACCACATGGGTCTCTCTGGTGGCCCATTTGTATGCAGCTTGCCATTCCTCCAGCTCCTAATGCTGTTTCCTCCACTGCTGCCATCTTGGTTCTCTATCCCGCACATTTCTTTATAATACTTTGCTTTGTCTTCCCAAGCTGCCCTTTGAAATCTATTCAGCTCCTCAACTTCTTGATTTCTTCCTTTTGCTTTAGCTTCTTGGTGCTATAGTACAATATTCAGTATATTATTACATCCATGAGTGAATATTCAACACTATTCAGGGAACCTATTTCTATTTATCACTAAATTTAAGTATTCACCAGTGAATGTTTTAGGACAATTCCAATCTCTTAAACACATGTCAACAGAGTAAGATGTTGAACATTATTGAGTTGTAATTTTCAGTGTGTTTACAAAGTCAAGATTACAGATAAATAAGCAACAAATTAATCTATAAAGAAGAATGGGAAAGTACTGTCAAAGATCAGTAAGGGATTTTAAAAATCAAAGTGTCTACTATATCTAAACCAATCTAAAGAAGCACCTTAATTTTCAAATCTATTATGCATCTTTGACAGTTCAGAGCAGTTGTTGAGAGCCTCACTATGAGTCACTGTCAACTCAAATGGACCTAACAATAACAGTACTTCTGAAGGAAGCTCTCTTGGCCTAGTAGAGAGAGGCACCATCAACCCAAAGGTAGGCTGTATGGATCCAAAGGGGAATGATGGACAATTTCCTCCTGTGTGTACAGCTATCATAGGCAATGAGACTAAGGGTTTTTGACACTGAATACTTCTCAAGGGGCTGGCTCAGATTTAACTGTATCTTTTATCTTTTAAGACATCATTTTGTATGTCCTGTTTTTTCACTTTAGCTGCCCCTAACCTTAACATACACTTAATCGTGAAGCCAAAAATATGTTTCTCTCAGTAACAAGGCTACCTATGGTCACAATATGTCTCATGGCTCCAGGGAAGGGAAGAGAGCAAACAGAATTCATTGTGTAAAATGTTCTCCAAAATCACTTATCCTTCAGCAAGTTAGTCTTTACCATATGTTCTCATTAAAAGGTGAGGGGGGATCAAACTAAAAGGTCACTGTGTAAGATGTTCTACCATCTGTTCTTGGAAAAACCATTAAGTAAACAGTTTCTGACCACCTGGTGACCCTAAGTAAGCAAGTATTTACGTTCAATTATATCCTTCATCCAACCTTCATAATCCATATGTATTATATAAACCAATCATAGGGGAAATCTCATTTCTACCTATTCTGCCCTCAACCACTCTACCTCACTAAGCACCAATAAGACTACTACACTTGAACTTTATCTAGGTTTTCTATATAAACACAGCTATTAACTCTAACATAGCAGCACTCTGATTTTCACCATGCCAGAGTCAGTGTTTTCCTAGCTCAAGCTGTCTTTTTTCCTCCATATTATGTCTTACTTTTATTTTAAACATAATACAGCTAATTAATTCTCTACAAAGAAAAAGAACTCCATTGTTCAAACTTAACTTGAATCCCTTTGAGAAGCTGGAAGCCTCTGGGAAAAAACAACACAAAATAGGGAAAAAACTGCTCTGGGATAAGCCAGTTAAACATTTTTTAAAAGCAAACTGGAAAACATCTAACAATAATGATTAATAGTTTGAACTTGAATGGAAGATTTGTTTTAAGATAATCCATTATATACCAG
>NW_006399907.1:7917537-7962347 GCF_000299155.1 Elephantulus edwardii | reverse complement strand
TATACCCAACCATTTAGAGTAGAACTACTTCCATAGGGTGTCCAAGAAGTGATCTACGTAGCTGACTGGTCCATCTTTCCCAGCTTGTGGGTTTTGGTCGCTGTATATAGTGATATCTCACTGTGTTTTTAATTTGCATTTCCCTAATGACTCGTGTTGTTGAACTTTATGTTCCTTTATTATATATATATATATAGTTTGTTATTGTTGTTGCTGAATACCATTGAGTCAAAGATGACTCATAACTGGCCCTCCAGTGGGTTTTCAGAGGCAATATATCTCATGAGAGGAAACTGCCCATCTTTCTTCCACATAGTTGGTAGATTCAAGCTATGAGTGTTTGGGTTGGCAGCAATATATATCTTTACCACTAGGCCACCTAATCTCTCTTTTGCATATGTTTTTGTTGTTGTTGTTAAGTGCCATCGAGTCAAGTACAACTAATTAGTAACCCTATGAATAATTGATCTGAAACCTGTCATATAGTGTGCTAATCTTACAATTTCTAATACACTTGATCCCATTACTGTAGTTACCGTGTCAATTAATCTCATTGAGGGTCTTTCTACTGTGTGCTGACTCTCCACCTTTCCAAGTATGATGTCCTGTTTCAAGGAATAACTTCTCCTAACAATATGCCCAAAGTACATGAAATGAAGCTTCGCCATCCTTGCCTCAAAGGAGCATACTGGCTGCATTTTTTCCAAGACACATGTATTTGTTTTTGGCAGTCTATGGAACACGCAGCACTCTTCTTTTTTTTTTATTTTTAAAAAATTTATTATTAATTTCAGTAAAAATTTACAGAGACTTTGGATATCCATTCATTCATTGTTGCATTTTTCTTCCATCCCAACCCTTCCCCCTAGTACACTACCCTCTTGGGAAAGTAAAAGAAAAATTCTTTCATTGTTTTACAAACCCTCCCCCAGGTCCACTCCACCATGTAGCCTTCACTCTAGACTCCTGTCATGACAAAAATATATAATCACATATCCCTTTTAAAAAGTTTTCTCCCTCATCTGTTTCAATACAGTATACATTATTGAACCCATCTTTCTCAGTCTTTCCCCAACCTTAAGGTCTATCTTGTTTTACAACAGTGGCACTATGCAGTATTATTCCTTTTGTGACTGGGATACTTCACTCAGCATAGCGTCCTCCAGGGTCACCCATTTTGAATAATATTGCATGAGTTCCTTGTTTGTCAATGCAGCGTAGTATTCCATTGTGTGAATATACCACAGCTTCTCTATCCATTTGTTTGATGATGGGCACTTAGGTTGTTTCCAACTCCTTGCTATTGTGAACAAAACTGCAATAAACATGGGTGTGCATATATCTGCTTGGATGTCAGTTATGGTCTCTTTGGGGTATATTTCCAGTAGTGGAATTACTGGGTCAAATGGTATCTCTATTTGTAACATTTTGAGAAAGTGCCATACCACCTTCCACAGTGATTGCACCATTTTAAACTCCCACCAACAGTGAATAAGGGTTCCAGTTTCTCCACAACCTCGCCAGCATTTGTGGCTTGCTGTTCTATTAAATTTTGCTATTCTGACTGGGGTGAGATGCTATCTCATAGTTGTTTTAATTTGTATCTCTCTTAGAGTTAGGGATTTTGAACATTTCTTCATGTGCTTGTTAGCCATCTGAGTGTCTTCTTTGGTGAAGTGAGCAATCTTCTTTAATTCAACTCAACCACAGCTTCTCTAACCACAACTCAAAGATATGGATCTTTCTTCTGTCATCCTTATTCATTATTCAGCTCTCAGATGCACAGAAGGTGACCAAAAAGTTATTGCTTGAATCAGGCACATCTTAGTCTTTAAGGTGACATCACTATTCCTCAGTACTTTAGATAGGACTCTGACAGCAGACTTTCCCAATACAATATATCTTTTGATTTCTTGACTGCTGGTACCAGAGATGTTAATTGTGGATCCAAACAAGATTAAATCATTGACAACTTCAATCTTTTCTCCATCTATCACAATGTTGCCTATTGGCCCAGTAGAAAAGATTTTTGTTTTCTTGATATTGAAACATAATCTGAAAATTTCACTAGAGTATCAAGAAGTCAAAACAAAGAGCTAAGTAAAAGAGCAAAGAGAAAGTTTCAAAAGGCAGCTTGAGAAAACAAAGTATTATAATGGAATGTGCAAAGAGCTGGAATTAGAAAAAGAAAATAACTTGCTTAGCATTTCTCAAGCTGAAAGAATGGAGGGGGTTAGGGAGAATCTAAACTCAAGTTGCAATACTGAGAGAGGCAATGGACAAAATCTTAAACAGTCCAGAAAGCATAAAGGAAGACCAAAGGAATAGAGAGTTACTGTACAAAAAAAAAAGGAAAAAAAATTAGTCGACATTGAAATGTTCCAGGGACTACATATTACCAAGAGCCAATGGTGATGAGGGGAAAGAAGTTCAAGCTGTATTGAAGGCCTTGGCAAAACATAAGGACCCAGGAATTGATGGGATACCACTCACCTGTTTCAACTAACAAATCCAGTGCTTGTTGTGCTCACCAGTCTGTGCTAGGAAATTTGGAAAAGAGATACCACTGGAAGAGATTTGTATTTGTTCCCATTCCCAAGGAAGATGATTCAACAGAAAGTGGAAATAATCTAATAATATCATTGATATCATATGCAAGCAAAATATTGTTGAAGATCATCCAAAAACTACTATAACAATATATTGACTGACAGAGAACTACCAGACGTTAAAGCTGAGTTTAGAAGAGGCCATGGCACCAGGGTTATATCACTGCTGATGTCTGATTGTCCTTGGCTGAAAACAGGAATACCAGGAAAAAAAATCTGTTTTTTTTTTAATTGATTATGCAAAAGCCTTTGACTGTGGGCATCTGTAAAAAGAGCAATGGCAACATGGAGATGGCCATATCTGACCTCTATGAACTCCATAAAATGAACTATCCCCATCAACATCAACACCACAAAACCAATTTCCCATGAGGTCAGACATATCTTACATGCTCCTATACCCCTTTCTACCAATTTCAATTCCAATCATACTGTTACCTAGGACCAAAATCTGTTGCAATAGCTCACAGACCACACAGAACCACACTCATGATTTACAAAGTTTATTAGGAGAGTCAAAAGGCTAATTTTGGTTAGTAGCAACATAAAATCACCAAGGACAGCTTTGGAAATGTGTACACAGGCACCTCAGCCTTTCAGCTTTAGAGAGTATTACAAAGCTTTCAGTCCTGCCTATTATAGTCTCTCCCCACCCCGACCCCAAACCTCTAACAAACTTGAAGTAGGCTCTTAGCTCTAGATCTGTGGAGTGGTCGTCCCAAAGTCAGTTCTGTCTCATGTCAGGCCTTTGACTCTCTGCTGCAGCTGCTGTGGCTGCCGCTCCTGTAGATCCCGGTCTGAGTGGCGCAGGAATCTGTGACGCTGAAGGACAAACACTTTGCATTCTCTTTTTCTGTGATTAATGTCACAAAGTGAGAGAACCAACTCTGGCAGTTAGGGCATTACTTCTCTGTAGAAGAACCTAGTTTATTTACTTCAACATGCTCTTACAGTACTCTCAGTCTCTAAAACATCTACAGCATTAAACAAAGCACCAAAGCCATGCTGGATAGCCAAATACAGATACAGTTCTCACAATATTCTAGAGGATCTTATATCACTATTTAGGCTTCCTTCAAAGGAAAGATATGTACAGTTCATGAAAAGGGCAGCTATCTGTGTTCACAAGGCATTCCTTGGGGTTTTGGGGGTCCCCCCCAAGGCTCTTTTACACAAGGCATTCCTCGTTGTTACAAGGAGTCATGTACAGCTTTGTCCCCACATGACCTCACATTTTTCTTCTTTGCTGGTGGTGATTGATATTCTCCAACATTTGCTGCTGAATCTGATCAGTTTAATAGTGAGATTAGCCAATTTCCTTGTGAATAGGCTAACGCACCCTTTTTTGCATGAACTCACCCATCTATACGGCCAAGGCAAACTCAATGGTAGAAAAGCCATTTTGAATAATAAACGCTTGACACTAAAGGATCCTAACACAGCATTTGACTATGTGTATCACAGAACACTTAATTGTGCTATATGACATTTATACCTAGACCAACACTGTTGTGTAAACCGAGCAAGGGAGCACTGAATGGTTTAAAATCAAGAAAGGTGTGGCTCAGGGGTGAATCCTCTCTCTATAACTGACTGGTCAATCTGTATGCTTACAAAATCATTCAAGAAGCTGGTCTTTAAAACTACTACTGTAGAATGAGTATAAGAATCCAAGAAGAGTGCGAGAGGTTGGAAGCTGCTGAAGGATGAGAATGTGCAGGGAGATGGGGGATTAATCATGGGGTTATACAAGTTGATAGGTGGGAGAAATTGAAAGAATTTGTTCTTGAAAATAATGTATTCAGATTTTGTAAATAAACTAGTAGAAAATTTTAAAAAAAGAAAAGGAGAGAAAAAAGAAGGAGGAAAGCTAGTCTTTATGATGAAGAATATGGTATTAAGATTGGAGGAAGATTAACAACCTTGTTATGCAGATGACACAGCCTTGCTTGTTGAAAACGAGGACTTCAAATACTTGTTGAAGAAGATCCAACTATAGCCTGCAACATGGATTTGCGTATTTGCAGGCTAAAATTGTAATTTCGTGAGTTCACCTCTTCCGAGAAGAGACTTCCCTGCTCACTTTCCATCTTAAATTTTCTTTCTGGGCAAAACAAATCCCACCTGGGAAATTTTGCCCCTTTTCAGAAGCTTTTCTGATTTTAATATAAACCTCTTCCTCTTCACGCTACAAGAGGGATTGACTCGGTATGGTAACAAGAGGTTTAAATTTATCAGAGATCATGAGAATGGCACAGGCTGGGGCAAAGCTCAGATTTGTTGTTTATAAGGTGAGTCATAGTTGACTCGAAACAACAAATCACAATAAAAGTCTTGCTGAGTTTGTTCGTTAGCTCGTACCATATTAAAAGATAAAATAAAAATAAATAACACTGCCTTCAAAGGCCATATGCAGATGGCAAGGAGATGCATTGACAACCCCAAAGTCATGCGGTTCATATCCACCAGGATTTTCCGTGGGAGAAAGATGGGCAATTTCTTCCCGCCCAATTTATTGCCTCTGAAAATCTGCTATCGAATTACTATGAGCCGATTCCGACTCGATGGTACTTAGAGCAACTATTACTAAAATAACGAATGAGGAGTTATGGCCCTGGAACAGTTTCATTGGAAGAACTCAGTAAACTGAGGTCAATCGCTGTTGACTAAACAAAAAAAGCATCCAAAGAAGTCTCAGTAGTACATCACCAATTGCATGGCCCAGCATCAAACGCCTCTCTTCTATAAAAGCGGCGACTTCTCAGTACTCCCACAGAATGGGGAAGAAGCAGTTCACGGAGTCTGGGACTGAATAGCAAAAGCCACAATCCCTGGCTAAACTGAGGGCCAACGCCCTCGTATTCCGGACTACAATTCCCATCAGACTTCATGCGCATTTAGGGATTCTCTACACTTTCCCAACCGCCCTCCGTTGCTCTCCGTACTTTCCAGCAATTGTCTTGAAAATAGTCGTATCCCCGTTACCGGAAGCATCCATTTGACGTCACGAGAGTTTACGTATCGCACGAGGAGAGGGAGTTAGCAGACGGTCCCTGACTGCGTCCTGCCGTCCGGGACCGCGGAAGAGGCTCTGGAGGGCGGCCGGGATGCCTCGCCCGCAGCGGGTCAGTCAGCTCCTGGATCTGTGAGTCCACCCCGTCCCAGCCTTGCTTTTGCGCCGCCCCTGCACCTCCCCAGTTAAGCCTTGCCCTGTGCTCCTTTGCGTCCCCGCCCCCTTCCCTCTCTTCTGGCCTCTGATCTGAAGATCTGCCGGTGTTTATATTCCTGGGTGCCTGGTTTGTCGTCTTCCCGATGAGGACAGTTAAGCAAAGTGGGCTGCTGGACAGTCTTGCTCCTTCGTCCAGCGCTACCAAAGGGGTGTCCGAACTCCTGTCAGAGTTGACAGCACGAAGCCCTTCTAGATCTGGCAGGGTGGCCTGTTTGTGGCAGGATTTGAAAGCCTCGGTAGAACAAAAGGAAACACTAGATGGGTCTCCGAAAGGCTTTCGGCCAAGTTCCACCAGATATGTATTTGCTTTAATTGGGATAGTCTTTTTTTTCGGGCAGTATCTAGCATAGACCTTAAAAAACTATGATTTCTAAAAAAAAAAAAAACTATGTTTTCTTTATTGCGATGGCTTGACTAATCTCTCGGCCCATCCACTCACCATGAATAAGTTACTTTTTTCAGTGCCTGAGTCCTTTATAAATTTATGATAGTAAAAGTACCTATCTCGTGAAGTTGTAGTGCTAAAATAATATAAAGGATAGCTGACAAGTAATAAACTCCTATTAAATGTTGACTGTTATTCTTTCACACTGGAAATTGTGCTGGACGTTGCAGTTAAAACACCAAACTCTTCTCTCCAGAAATTTCATATTCCCATAATACATATTCAATTGCCTTCTACTCGATTCCAACTCATAGTGACTCCAACACACAATGTAATTGCCCAGAAGAGTTTGCAATCTTGTCATCTGTACGGAAACAAAACCTTTTCCCAGCAGAGTAGCTGGTGAATTCAAACTTCTGGAGTAGGTAACCATCATTAGGACTCCATCCAGTCATATCACCATATGAAAATTAAGAATAATAATCCCCTTAATCTACTGAGAGCTTCCTCAAACAGTGAGAATATGACATTTACATTGGCTCTCATGAACTTTTGGTCCTCAGTCCACAGTTTTAGTTGGGGGGAATCTCTTGATCCTCTGTTGTGTGGATTGACTTTTATATATTGTCTTGTTGTTGTTGTTATTACGTGCCGATGATTCGCTTGTGACTCATAGCAACCCTATCTACGACAGCCCCAAACTCTGCTCTGTCCTGTGCCAGTTGTGTGGTCTCTGACACTCCCATCCCGATTACCCCAGTCATTGAATCAATCCACCTCTTAGAGAAGTGTATTTGGGGCGGGGAGTGGAGGGAGGGATGGGGGAATTGCATACCAATGAAGGAATTTTTTTTTCTTCTTTTCAAAGAGAGGAGCAAACTGGTGGGGAGGGGTGGGCAGGGAGAAAAGTGCAGCAATGAATGAATGGAAATCCAAAATCTCTGTAAATGTTTATTTAAATTAATAAAAAAGAAAAAAATCAACCTCATAGAGGGCCTTCCCCTCCTGCATTGTCCCTCCACCCTACCAAGCATGATGTCCCTCTCCAAGGACCGGACTCTCCTAACAACATGTCCAAAGTATGTTAGACCCTCAGAATCCTTGCCTCCAAGGAGCCTCCCAGTTTAACCCTTTCCAGGATGAAGCTGTTTGTTTTCCTAGCAGTCCATGGTACCCTCAATACTCTTCTCCAGCACCACAGCTCAAAGGCATCAATTCTCCTTCTATCCTCCTTAGTCATTTTTTTTTCTAGACACTATATAGATTTTAGTGTCTAGAAAAAAAATTGCTCTAATTCTTGGCATAAACTTTACACCTCATCCAAATGAAAATTTCTTTTTTAGTATATACTGTTTAGAATAATGGTTAAATAACTCAAGCTAGGAATACAGATTGCTTGAGTTTGGTAAGGAGTTGTTGCATTGCCAACACAAAGGTGCACAGTTCTAATCCTTTAGCTGCCTCAAGGGAGAAAAGGTGGACAATCTCAACTCCTTTGATTTACAGGCTCTGAAAATACCCCAGAGGGTCAACTGTGAGTTAATTATAACTTGACAATACCAACAACAACAGCAGCAGCAATATTTCTACAACAGCAACACAACTCATTGCTGTCAAGTGAGAAGTGAGTCATAGCTACTGCTCCAGTGGATTATCAGAGGCTGTAAAGTGCATGAGAGGAGAGTGTCTATCTTTTTCCCTTAGAACAGCTGGAAGATTAAAACTGCCTGCCTTTGGTAAAAGGTGAAAGATTTATACAAATTGCCTTCCTTTGGGTTGGCAGAGCAACTCCTTACCTATTAGGCCTCCAGAGCTCCATTTCTTCTGTAACTTTGAGCAAATTACATAACCTATCTGGGTTTCAGTTTTCTCATTTGTAAGTGGGGAACAGTGATAATATTGGCAACCATATTGAGTTGTTTTGAAGATTAAAAACCACAGTAAAAAAAAATTGAAGGGCCTTCAGCCATCTTAAGAAATAAAATATGATCAAGAACTAATGATATTAAAAGAAGTCCAGGCTGCATTTAGGGCATTGGCTAAAAGCAAAGTATCAAGAAATGATCAATTGTCAATATACTGGAAATACTCACCTCTGTATGTGAAGAAATTTGGAAAACAGCCTGGCCATCCATCATTTGGAATAGATTGCTATTTGTGTAGTTTTCTAAGAAAAGGGTTCCAACAAAATAATAATAATACACTGTGGTGTTAGCTTAAACTTTGGCTTATTCGAAGCCATTATATTATCCCCATCTGGTCTCTAGCTACCTTAACTGCAGACACATGGTCTTAACAAATCACCAGTAGCTGTGGGACTAGGATAAGTGAGAGCGAGCTTCCCACGCTGGGCAGCAACACTTGAGGGAGATTGGAGGAAGACCCTGATGATAATGGTGGAAAGACTGGCATTTCTGTGGAGTTTGTGGCAAGGTATAACCAGAGGACCCTTGAGATGAAGGCCACAGTTAAAGGTTTTGCTGTGCTTCCCAGATTATTAAAGAGAAGCTGTCTTGTAACTACTCTAAGACAAACCTTGCTGGACGATTGAGGAAACCAGAAGCTTTTTGGATGGACTGCTGAATTGAAACCTGAGCCTGGACTAATTGAGAAATCATGCCTTGGGACTTCTGGGCTAAAACTTGAATTTCCATTGGGTGATATTCTTTGCCTCCCCCACTCTCCAACTTATTTCTCTAATAAACCCCATTCTCAGCACCACAACTGTGAGTTAAGTCTATGAGTCAACAAAAAATATTGAACCTCCTGCTACTGGTGTGGCTCTAAAGGCACCATGGGGTCAGGCTATGGGCTCTTAATCTATTTTCAATTCTGGGGCAGTGAGGGACTATGCTATTCTCACTTCTTCTGGCTTTTTCAGAGATATGCTTATGGTCCTGTGCCCTTATGCCCTATTTTCTGTTCTGAAGACACACATACACACACACACATGTAAAATTATACTGAAAATCATTCAGAAATGGTTGCAGCAGAACATCAACAATACTTCCAGAAATTCAGGCCAGATTCCAATAATGGTGTAGAACAAGGGGGTTGTAGAACATTGCTTACATCAAATAAATCTTGCTTGAAGGCAGAGAATTGACTGTACGGAGACATTAAACTGTGTGGGTCATATTAAATTATGACTAACATTGCAAAGAATGAGAATTCCAGAACACTTTATTTTACTAATGAGGAAATGTGTACTTAGATCAAGAGGTAGTTGTTCAAACAGAACAAGGGGAAACTGCTTGGTTTAAAATCAAGAAAGGTGTGCATCAGGATTATATCGTTTTACCATACTTATTCAACCTATAGGAGGATGTGGTATCAGGACTGGATGAAGATTCATTAACAACTTCAGTATGCAGATGACACAACATTACTGAAAGCTGAAAAGACTTGAAGTACTTAATGATGAAGATAAAAGTCTACAGCCTTTAGTATGTATTAGAACATAAAGAAAATCAAAAGTAAAACAGTATGCATAATAAATCAAGAAAATATTGAAGTTGTCAAGGATTTGATTTTACTTGGATCATTGCCCATGACTGCAGCAGTTCAAAAATCAAATAATGTATTACATTGGTAAATCTACTGCGTAAGGTCCCTTTAAAATTATATAGTGCTAAAAAAAGCAAAGATATTACTTTGAGGATAATATACACTTGACCTAAGCCATGAAATTTTTTATCTCTGTATAGACATGCAAATCTAGATAGTGAATAAGGAAGACTGAAGAACTAGTTACTGAGTTACAGAGTCAATCCATCTCATCAAGGGTCTTCCTTTTTTACGCTGTCCCTCCATCCTCCCAAGCTTGATGTCCTTCTCAAGGACTGGTCCCTCCTTGCAACATGCCCAAAGTATGTGAGACAGAGCTTCATAATCCTTGCCTCCAAGGAGCAGACTGCTTTCACCCTCTTCAGGACAAACCTGTTGATTCTCCTAGCAGTCCATGGTATATTCAATATTCTCCAGCACCACAGCTCAAAGGCATTAATTCTCCCTTTATCATCCCTAGTCATTGTCCAGCTTTCTGATGCATAGCACATAATTGCGAAGACCATGGCCTGGATCAGGTGCACCTTAGTCTCCAGACTGGCATTGCTCTTCAGTAATCTGGAGATGTCCCTGAAAAATGGAGATACCCACTTCCAAAATAACAGACCTTCAAAAACTCTAGCTATGATAAGAGTACCCTTGGAGTAGAGTAGCAGATATGTTAATTGAGTCTGAGACCTCAAATATGGAAATAGAAAGGAGAAGAAACAGTTGTAAACAGACTAGTGATTGGAACATAGAATGTGAGAAGCATTAATATAGAAAAGTTGGATATTGTTAAGAAAGAAATGAAAAAAAATAAATATTGACATACTAGGTTTTGGTGAAATGAAAATGACTGACAAGGGATATTTTGAATCAGACAATCATATGATCTCCTATGCTGGAGATGAAAAGGTGAGGAAAAATAAAGTTGCTTTCATAGTTAAAAATTTATTTGTATATCTATCTTGAAATACAATTTTTGGGTGACAGGAAAATATCCACACATATACAAGGAAGTCCAGTGAATACAACTATCATTCAGATATATGCGCCAGCAACAAGAGAAGATAATCAACCATGTAATTAAGATGCATTAATAATAATGGTGACTGGAATGCAAAAGTTGGAAATGGGAGAAGAATCAGTAATTGGAAAACATGGACTTACTTGGTGACAGAAATGAAGCTGGAGGCAGAGTGATAGAATTCTGTACAATGACTTATTCATTGCAAATACTTTATATAAGAAACATAAACTCTCTACACATGGATTTCACTTGATGGTGTGTATAGGAATCAGGTCGACTATATCTGTGGGAAGAATCACTGGAGAAGGTCAATTTCAGCTGTGAAACCTAAGCAAGATGCTGTTTGTGGAACAGACCACCATCTACTCAATATGCAAGTTCAAGCTGGAGCTAAAGAAGGTTAAATCAAATCCACAGGAACCAAAGTTTGGCTTTGAGACTATCCCACTTGAATTTCAAAGCCATCTCAGGAACAGATTAGAGACCTTGAACACTAATGAGCAAAGAAGACCAGATGAGCTGTGGGAGGATATCAAGAGTAGCATCCATAAAGAATGCAAAAAGTCATTACAAAGGCAAAGGAGGAAGAAAAGACCAAGTTGGATGAACTTGTACATAACAACAGTTTATATTGGATTCAAGAGAGAATAAGGACCCTGGGCAAAGACATACTACTTATTTACTTATTACCTCTTAACTTTGTTGTAGTCCTGGAACATAATAATTGGCTTTTATGAATATGTAATAGGGAAATGTAAGCATGTAACACAGAAAAACTACCAATTGTATATTCAGTAGTGGAAACCATAACAATGTATATTGATAGAAGTAAGAGCCATGGTAAGATGAGAACAAACCTCAGACTAACCTCAAAAACTATCCTTGCAAAGGACCCTAAGTTGAACTGCATAAACTTTGGAATAATTTATGCCCAGGGACTGTTAAAACAGTAGTGTCATCAGCCTGCAGTTAGTAGAGGTTAACATATCAGAAACAGAGAGAGACCAAGAGAAGATCCCTTGTAAAATGACTGTCATCTCAAGGAGATGGTACAGATGCATAAGGCTGTACCTGTTAAAGAGTACTGTCAGAGGCTGCATATAAAGGACAACTTCAAACTCAACTCATTGCTATTGAAATTGAGCCAACTCAACTAATCCTCCAGTGGATTATTGGAGGTTATAGGTAGCACAAGAGATTGCCCATCTTTCTCTTAAGGAGCCCCTGGTGGATTCAAACAGCCACAGGGGAACCATTTTTGGATTAGCAGTGCAAATCTCTGTGAACTCCAGCACTAGGGTTCCCTGAGAGAAATACACTTCTTCACTACATCCAGCCACATCGTTTAGCAGGTAAACAATACCAAGTCTTGCTAGGGGGTAATGTACCACTCTCCAAATTTACAAATTCAAGCTTTGAGTAGTAATACTTAAGGATGCTTTGGACAGAATATTAAATGATCCAGGAAGCAGTAAAAGAAGATGGAAGGAATTGGCTGATATGGAAGAATTTCATGAAACAACGTATGAGCAAGAGCCTGTGGTGATGAAGCAAGAAGTTCAAGCTGCTCTGAAGGAATTGGCAAAAAACCTCAAGGCCCCAGGAATTGACGGCATACTGATTGACTTATTTCAACAAAGAGATGCTGCCCAGAGTTGTGCCAAGAAATCTGGAGGACAACCACCTTGCCAACTGACTAGAAGAGATCTATATTTGTTCCCATTCCAAAGCAAGGTGGCAACAGAGTGTGGAAATTATTGAATAATTATTAAATAATATCATTAATGTCACCTGTAAGCAAGATTCTGCTGAAAATTATCCAAAAATAACTGGAACAGCACATCAGCATAGAACTGCCAGTTGTGAAGGCTATGTTTAGAAGAGATCATGGTACTTGGGATAGTAAAGCTAATGTTAGGTAGATCCTGGCTGAAAGCAGAGAGCACCAGAAGAAAGTCCATCTGTGTTTCATTGACTATATAAAAGCATTTGACTATGGATCACAACACACTGTGACTAACTCTAAGAACAATTGGAATCCCAGAACACTTGATTGTGTTTATGTGAAGCATTACTTGGACCAGGAGGCAGTCGTCAGAACAGAGCAAGGAAACACTGCATGGTTTAAAATCGGGAAGGGATGTGTCCTATCTCCATACCTTTTCAATCCATATGCAGAACAGATCATCCAGGAGGCTGGGCTCTATGAGGAAGAATGTGGCATCAGCATTGGAGGAAGACTCATCAACACCCTGCGTTATGCAAATGACACAAACTTGCGCTGAAAGTGAGAAGGACCTGAAGCATTTGGTGTAGAAGGCCAAGTACTGCAGTCTTCAATATGGATTGAAATTCAACGTCAAGAAAACAAAAATTCTCACCACTGGTCCAAATAACAGCAGTATGATAGATGGTGAAGAGACTGAGATTGTTAACAGCTTCAGTTTGCTTGGCTCCATAATCTATACTCTTGGTACCAGCAGCGAGGAAAACAAAAGATTAATTGCATTGGGAAAGTCAGGGACATCTCCAGAGTCCTGGAGAGCAATGATGTCAGTCTGGAGACTAAAATGTGCCTCTACCAGGCCATGATTTTCACAATTCCACACTATGCATCAGAAAGCTGGACAGTGACTAGAGGTGATAGACAAAGAATGATGCCTTTGAGCTGTGTTACTGGAGAAGACTATTGAATATACCATAGACTGCTAGGAGAACAGACAGATTTGTACCTTGGAGGCTGTTCCTTGGAGGCAAGGAATCTGAAGCTCTGTCTTACATACTTTGGGTATGTTGCAAGGAGGGACCAGTTCTTAGAGAGGGACATTATGCTTGGGAGAGTGAGGGACAGTGCAAGAGAGGAAGACCCTTAATGAGATGAATTGACTCAGTGACTAGGGTAATGGGGGTATACATACTTGTCAGAGACAATAAGGTTGGCTCTGAATAGAGTAGGGTTCAGAGCTGTTACATATAGGGTCCCTATGAGTAACAGGCGACTTGACAGCACATGACAACATTGTTAATTCAAGTTTTTAACAAAAAGTATGATATATTAAAAGTGGGAAATGTAACCTATAGACTAGGAGTAGGGAATGGCAAGCACGCAACAAAAACTACTTTTGAAGCAGTCTAGATATATGACATCAAATAATTGAAAGCAGCTATTTTAAATATGTTCAAAGAATTACAGTAAACTTTTTAAAGGTGTAAACAAAGGTATTGTGGTACTAGCCCATCAAATAATGGGATAGAACTTAAAGAACAGAATTAAAATTCTGGAGTTCAATAATACAGTAAGTGAAATAAAAATTTGCTAGAACTCAACATCATATTTTAACCGGAAGAAGAAAGAACTCGTAAATTTGAAGAAAAATAAATAATGTAATATTTCAATGATAGAGAAAAAGAAAAATTAACAAAGCCTCAGAATTCGTGCATCAGTATAATATAAGGAGCAGAAAAAATATTCAAAGAAACAATGATTAAAAAGTTTCCAATGAAAACATCTAAGAAGCTAATCAAGCGTCAGGTAGGGTATGCACAAATCCACACACAGAAAAATAATAAAAATGCCAAAGACAAAAGGAAAATTTTGAAAGCAACAAGAGAAGAGTAACTTTTCATTTAAGAGGAAACACATACAATAAGATAAATAATAAAACAGCTGACTTTTCCTAAAAAACAATGCTTTCATCAAAAGAACACATTCCATAGTAATAGAAAGGGGACATATTCAGAGTTCTAAAAGAATTTCCGTAATGGTTACCCATGGTGGACAGTGTTTGGTGGAGCTTCCCAGTTAAAAACAATCTTGGAAGCAGGAGTGGCATCCACTTCTGAAACGACTTGCCTCCAGAAACTCTATGAACAGTGCTCAGGTCTTTCGTTTATAGGGTCACTATGCGTCATCTATGACTCGACGGCACCTAACAACAACAGAAGAAAAGTATTGTCAAGCAAAAATCCAGTTGCCTCCAGAAACTCTATGAACAGTGCTCAGGTCTTTCGTTTATAGGGTCATTATGCGTCATCTATGACTCGACGGAACCTAACAACTACAGAAGAAAACTATTGTCAAGCAAAAATCCAGTATCTAGCAAAAGTACCCATTAAAAATGAAGATGAAATAAAGACATTGCTAGGTAAACAGAAACTGGAAAGGCAGTTGCTACCAGAATAGTTCTGTAAGATAAACTACAGGAAGTTCTTCAAGATGAAAGTGTCTTCACACAGTGTACACACAGATAAAAACAAAGGTAAAGGTAATTATATAATTATAAAAGTTTGCATAAATGCATATTTCTTTTCTTAGCAACTTAAAAAGAAACAATATACAATTATATATAACTTAATATCTATTCTGGCAACGTCTAATTATATAATGTGCCCATGTTCCTATAAAGGTTTTGTTTTTTTCTTATTTATGAGAAGGCAGTTCTCCTTTAGTTTTTTATTTCTTCCTAATGGTTTTAAAGTTTCCAAACTCAAACTCTTGCATCTCTTGACCACAAATGGGGTACAAGTAGGTGAGATAGATGATTTACCTGTAGGTGAGTGGTTGGTCAGGCAAGGTTGCCCTTCCTTCCTCCTTGCAACTTCTCACTCTCCTTCCACTACGACTGCTGGCCATTCATTCCTCTAACCTCTGCTAGCCGCCCCAACAGCAGCCCCAGTAATGAGGATGATTGAAAGTGAGTTCCCATATTTTGCACAAAATATACATCACATAATGTCCTGTTTCACAGAATATATGTTGCAGATGTTAATCAGTGCATACCTATATTTGTATTATTGAGCCATCACATATGCAAATGTATGTATGTTTGCAAGTAACTGCACAAAGTGGTGGTGTTGATATGTACCATTGAGTCATCTTAGACTCATAGTGACCCTATGTATAATAGCTCTGAACCCTGTCCTATCCAGAGCCAATCTCACTGACTCATACACCATATCACATTGTGTGATAAGTGTCTAAGGTTACCACCATAACCATGTCAATCCATCTCATCTAGGTTCTTCCTCTCCTGTGCTGTCCCTCCACCTTTCCAAGCACGATATCCTTCTCCAAGGACTAGTCCCTCCCTGGCCACATGCCCAAATTAGGTGCCTGGAATAGAAATTCTTTCAGACTAAGACAATAACAAGATGATGACACAAATTCACAGAAACAAATGAAGATAGCCAGAAATGGTTGATAGAAGAAATGACATAAATATACACTTGATTTCCTTTCTTTTGTAATTTCTATAAAAGACATGAATTCTGGAAAATAACTATAGCAATGTATTATTGGTATTGTTAAGGATAAAAGATGTCTGTTAACAAAGGACAGCTTTGTGACAATTAATTGACAAACGGGACCACTACTGTTTGTGTTTCTGGGATGCAGAAGAGAGGAAGAATAGCAAAACTGCAGTCTGTTCAGAAAAAAACAGGTTTGCCCTGGTGATAAGCAAAGGAACTTACCAGAAGTGGTACCTTAAGAACAGATCCCCATGGGGAGCTCTGGTGGCCTAGTGGCAAGAAGCTGCACTGCAATCCCAGAGGCACAAGGTTCAAATCAACCAGATGCTCTGCCGAGGAAGGAGGGACAATCTCCTGTACCAGTCAGATCTGATTTGATGGTACACACACACAAAAATAATAAAATAAAAAAAAGAAAAAAAGAACAGATCCCCATGGTAGCACTCGGGAGCCATTCTAGGAGTGCAACAGTTGTCACTTTTATAGAGGCTTAAAGTAATACATACTTTTACAAGATTGGCTCAAAGTAGAATTTTAAAATTAAAACATGAGTTACATTCAAGTGCAAAATGTAGCCTTACCAGGCAAGTCTCAGCCTCAGACAGACAACATCCTGGCCAGCCATTGCACAGCCCCATATGACATGTCATTGATGCCATTTAAGAGAATCACTAAATAAATTGCTCCACTGTCAGTAACTTTGCCAGACTCATCTTTGATGACCTTGGACCCTGTGAACTACATCACTTCTGGAAGCTGTCTATACCATCCAGACTTCTAAGCATGGCATGTGTGTTATAGATGTAACACAGAACAATGTCATATTGCTCCCTTGACACCAGCTACCATGAGCAGAAGCCTCTGCCAGAGAGAAAAGTAATGCCAATGACATGGACAACCATGTCCTCCCCATCTCTTAAGGCCAGAAGGAATAGAAGAAGCTCTGTCAGTATTTCTGGAACAGCAGGCAAATATATTCATTAAAGATCCAATGATGAATATTCCTCAGATATAACCAAACACCTTCTGATTTTGGTTTTCTAGATTTAAAAATTTAAGACCATAATCTTTTTTTTAAAAAAAAAATTTATTATTTTGTGTGTGTGTACCATCAAATCGGATCTGAGATTGCCCCTCCTTCTCCAGCAGAGCATCTGGTGGATTCACACCACATACCTCTGGGATTGCAGTGCAGCTTCTTGCCACTAGGCCACCAGAGCTCCCTTTAAGACCATAATCTTATGGGACAGCTTAGTCATTTGGCATAATATAGTTTACAAAATTTCATGTTCTAAAAAAAATTAAAACCATGTTCTAAATCGCATTATTGTGTGATAAATGTCTAAGGTTAAAGCTTATGAGCGCCCATCTAAAAAATAACTGTTGTCCTCTGCTCATCAGGAGCAAAGAGTGGGAAAGTAACCAAAATCTCAAACAAGTCTGTAAGGTTAATACCCTACAGGAGTCACAGTGTCATCTACCCTAAAACCAAAACTCGGTGGTGCCTAGTCACCACCATGGACTGTTCTGACCATAGTAGATGTCCAAGATGGAGTGAAAGAAACATACAACAAAAATAAAACTTGGAGGCACGATGGGGGGAGGACCAGACTAACAGGACTGTTGAAGACTAATTGTTGTGTACCATCGAGTCAGAACCAACCCATCTATAGCTGACTCTCCAGCATGTTTTTAGAGGTAATAAATCACACAGGAGGAGATTGCCCATCTCTAATTCATGAAGCAGCTGGTGGATTTGAACTGCATGCCTTTGAAATTACAGTGCAACTTCATACAACAAGGCCATAAGACCAAAGGGTTACCTAAAACAGTTGTCCTGAAACGATTTTTAAAGCTTGAACCAAAACTGTTGCTTGAGATTGCCTTTTACCAAAAAACCAGAATGATACTTAAAGGATATTATCACAAGACTGGTGCTCTATTTAAAAAAAAAAAATCATCTGTGTGAGATCAAAAGATCAGTAATTACTCTAAAGCCAAGATGAGAAAGGCCAAGGGATCAGGAAAACTATGGAGTACTGGGAATGGAACAACCAGAACATGAAAAGAGTGCGATCCATTGTGAAAAATAGAATTGTCATGGAATATTTGTGTGGAAATTGGTTATACAGAACCTAACTTGCTGTATGAAGTTTCACAAAAAATACATTATAATATCATGGGGGGTTGTTTCTGGGGTAGAGAGTCTTAAAGCAACAATAGTGTGGGAGCAGTATCACCAGCACCAGCTGGACACAGTAAGTGGTACAAAATGTAACTCCCAACTCCAACACCTCCCAGCATGTGCCCAGGCAGTCTCCTCTGTGCCTTGGCCTTTTTTTCCTTATCAACCAGACACTGAGAGGAGCCCCTCTCCAGGTCTGCAGACCATGGGTGGTCTCCAGCATGATGCACTGACAGTTCTTAACTTCCGTGAAGAGGCAGCATTGTGCAAATTTGTGTGAGTGTACCGTCAAATCAGATCTGACTGGTACAGGAGGAGATTGTCCCTCCTTTTCCCGGCAGAGCATCTGGTGGATTCGAACCGTGTGCCTTTGGGATTGTAGTTGCAGCTCCTTGCCACTAGGTCACCAGAGCTCCCCTACGTTGTGCAAATTTGATATTACAACTTATCATTTGTTTTTAAAAGTTACACAGAAAGTGACTGTTGACTATGTTAACAGGCAATTGTTTACTTGTAGTTCTTCGAAAAAGCTTTGAAATATTTTTCTGGAATTCTTTTTGAGAATGAATATAAGAAAATGGCACCATAATGGAATAAGGCAATCTTATCTGCATATTGAATACAAAGTATATCCAATGTTTGTTTAAAAGCTTTTTATAGTATGTTCATTTTATTTAAAAATAAGTGCGTTTGAGATGGCTAGGTTGGCACAGGATATAATAGCGTTTAGAGCTCTTGTACATAGGGTTGCTATGAGTCATAAATGACCCGATGGCACATAACAACAACAAACAACAAGTAAAGCCTGCAGCAATCCTAGTGGCACAGATGTTTAAGTGCTCTGCTGCTAACCACAGGGCTAGCGGACAGTCTGACATCTGTTTCCATAAAATTATAACCAAGAAATCCCTGTGGAGCAGTTTTCTCTATCATATGTCATTGTTGTCACATCTATTATGACTCATATGGACCATATGTACAATAGCTCTGAACCCTGCTGTGTCTTGAGCCAATCTCACTATCTCTGGCACATCTACCACCATTACCTCAATCACTGTGTCAGTCTATCTCATTCAGGGTCTTCCTCTCCTGCACTGTCCCTCCACCCATAAAAGCATGATATCCTTCCCCAGTGACTGGGCTGTCCTGGCAACATGCCTCAAATATGCAAGATGGAGCCTCAGTGTAACAGCTTGGTTTCAGCCTCTCCAGGGTAGACCTGTTAGTTCTCTTTGAAGTCCATATTATGTTCAAGACTCTTCTCTAGCACCACAACTCAAAGGCATCAATTCTTCTTTTCTCATCGTTAGTCGTTGTCCAGCTCTCTGATGCATAGCAAGTAATTGCAAAGACCATGACTTGGATTAGACTTATCTAAGTCTCTAGACTGACACTCTTGCCTGTCAGTACTCTAGAGAGGTCCCTGACAGCCGGTTTTCCTAGTACAATTCATCTTTTGATTTCCTGACTGCTGGTGCCAAGAGTGTTGATTGTGGAGCTGAGCAAGTTGTAATTGTTAACAACCTCAATCTTTTCTCCATCCACCATGGTGCTGCCAGTTGGCCTAGTGGTGAGAATATTTGTCTTGTTGATGTTGACCTTCGATTCATATTGAAGACTTCAGTCCTTGACCTTCTGCAGCAAGCTTCAGGTCCTCCTCAGTTTCAGCAAGCTAGATTGTGTCATCTATATAATGTAGGTTGTTGATGAGTTTTCCTGCAATTCTGATGCCACATTCCTTCTTATAAAGCCTAGCCTCCTGAATGATCTCTTCTGCATATAGATTGAAGAGGTATGGAGACAGGATAACAGAGTATGGAAATTATCATACATTATCATTCAAATCACATGCAAGCAAAATCCTGCTGAAGATTATCCAGAAATGACTGGAATAATACATTGACAGAGATCAGAAATATAGGCTGGGTTTAGAAGTAGTCGTGGCAGTGGAGACATTATTGCCAATGTCAGATGGATCTTGGTAGAAAGCAAAGAGTACAGAGGGATATCTATGTTTCATTTCTATGCAAATGCATTTGACTGTGTTGATTACAACAAATTGTGGCTAACCTTGATAAGAATGGGAATCCCCAAAAACACCTGATTCTGCTTCTGCGAAACTTTTACTTGGACCAGGAAGCAGTTCTCAGAACAGAGAAAGGAAATACTGCATGGTTCAGAAGCAGGAAGGGAGTATGTCAGGGATGCATCCTGTCTCCTGTCTTTTCAAACTTTGTGCAGAACAGACCTTTTCATTGATAATACGTAACAATGACAATAGTAGTTTCAAGTTACAAGAGTAGTTTCCCTGAAGAAAAAAGAACGTACAGGTTCCCCTCCCCCCAAAAATAGAGAGAGTTTGATCCATTCGAGAGAGTTCTGGGACCTGTAGGAAGCAGCTGCTCTGCCAAGTGAAAGATCATACCTCTCTGTCTGTTAAAATGTTCCCCACACCCACCCCCTGCCAGCAGCTCCATAGGAGAAAGATGCACAATCTCCTCATGATTTTTAGCTTCAGAAACCTACTGAAAGATCAGCAGTGAGTTGAATCTGATGGGACAGCAATGAATTTGAGAATGTTGTGTAGTTGATCTTCCCATACTAACTCTTAAGTATATAAAGATCCTGTTGAAAGTATACTTTTCTTTGTAACAGGAAAATAATCAGATCAAATTTAGACCAAGCAAGAGCAGTACCCTCCCGTCTCTTGGTTACATATTTGTATTTTCAAGGGAAGTACCCTTCATATTATTGTATACTCAGATAACTGTGTATCATTCTCCTAGAGTCAGCATTGACTTAGTAGAAAACACTACATGTTGTTGCTGTGTACCATCAAATTGGAACCGACCCTTAGCTGACCATCCAGCAAATTTTCAGAGGCAGTAAAGCACATGAGAGTTGCATAACTCCTCCCAAACTAAGAAATACATAACAGCTTTCTCAAACAAACCTCTTATTTTAACAGCTTATGTGACCTCATTGCAGGTTCTATCCTCTCATGTCAAGAGTTAAGGCAATAATGGAAGCTGTTAAAGTATAAACTACCTCAACTCATGTCTAAAATAACAAGTACTGTCAAACTACTAGATAAATATTAACTTTATTCTTAAAGTTATTCCTGACAGTAACTAGGGAGTTCCTTTCCATCCCTGAAACTGAAAAAAATTTGTCTAGCTCACAAAGAAATGAGCAGAGGCAAATTTAGAAGAAGTAGTATGATATTTATTTACATAGAAATGGCTGTTTCCATGCAATCTAGTCATACTTGAGAGCCAGCCAATTTTGAATAGTAAATACTTGCACTTCCTCATGACTGGCAAGTTGTCTGAATAAGAGGTCAGAATTTATTGGATTTTCTGTCTTTGAAATAATCAGTGGTACTGCTTGTCACTGGATGTAGAGGAAGATGCCTTAGCATCTCACTGGATCCATATATTTGCTGCTCCCTACTCCACCTACTCCACTCTAAGGGGAAACCTAAACAAAACAAATCTGAGAAACACAGATAGCTTTAGGAAGGGACTTACCTGTTAGCCAAATTTTGTTTTTCATATTTACTTTGATGTTATTGAGAATATACACCATAAAACATAGACCATTTCATCCATTTTCCATATACAATCAGTAACACTGATTATAGTCTTCAAACTGTGTAATCATTCTTACTCCTTTTCCATTACCATCAACCCACTGACCCTTAAAGTTCTTATCTAGTCATTCAAGTTGCTTTTATAACTTTGATCTCCTATAGATCTTAAAAGAGAATTATGCTCAAAGAAGACTTTTCTTATGCTGTTGTTTTTAGGTGCCTCTGAGTCAAATATAACTCATAGTGACCTTATGAACAATACATCAGAATCTTGTCCTATCTGTGCCATCAGCATGAACTCGGCTGTGCTCAAGCCTATTGTTATAGTGATGGTATCAATCAAGCAACACAGCATCACAACAACACGTAAACCATCATAGTATGGCAAACTGACAGGTAGCATTTTTTTAGTAGTTAAGCTACTAAAGTAGTTGGGGGTTTTGGGATTTTTTTTCTTTTTTTTTTAGCTTGGTTTTCAGAAGACTTCAAGCGATATTTTTGTTTTGTCAAGATCTGAAAAGAACATAAGCAACACAATGAAATTTTATGAGGTGACAACTAAAATTTGAAAATGAGAACTATCTTAGGAAAAGAGCAAAGAGATATACTTTTCTGTGGTTTGGCCCTCCAATATGGATAGAATTTAAAGGCCAGTTACTGGGAGTGAAAGTTTAATGTTATTGGAGAAAAGTACAATAGAGGCCTCCCATATATAGAGTGGCTTATTTGGGTAAGAACCTTTTCTACCAATTTTTAATAGAAAGTAAAAATTTTCACAACTAGAACAATATGCAGCATTGTTATAGATGGAGAAAACATTGAAGTTTTTTGTGATTTTCATTTACTTAAATCCACAATCAACATCCATTGTAACTGAAGTAAAAAAATAAAAAGCATGTGGCACTGGGAAAAATCTACTGTGAAGGACCTCTCCACAGTGCTAAACAGCAAGGATGTCTTGAGCATATTTAAAGACCAAGGTACACCTAATTCAAGCCATAGTCTTTTCAGTTACTCCTGTGGATCTGGAAGTTGGACAATGCATAAAGATGACTGAAGAAGATTCAATGCCTTTGAATTGTGGTGTTGGAAAAGAGTACTGAATATCCCATGGACTGCCAAAAGAACAAGTCTGTCTTGGAGTAAATGCAACCATGGTGTTCCTTAGAGGCAAGGATAGTTAAAACTTCATCTCACATACTTTGAGCATGTTTCCAGGTGATGCCAACACACTGGGAAAGTTGAAAGGTCAGATAAAGAGAGGAAGACCTTTAACAAGATGGATTGACACAGTGACTGTGCTGATGGCCTTGAGCATATCAGAGATCATGAAAATGGCACAGATAGGGCAGGCTTCACATCTGTGGTTTATGAGAATCACTATGAGTCATAGTTGACTCAATGGTACTTAAGAACAACAACTGGTTTTTTACATATTTAAAACCCGATGTTTGATGAAGATTTAGACCTTCAGTATGTTTGATGACAGGGAAAATGAAAAGATACATTGCTAATGTATAATGACAATTCTGTTTAAGAAATTAAGATATTAGTAAAAATTTATTCATTATAAAAGAAGAGTAGAGGAACTACAAAAATTTATAGAAAACAAAAAATATATAGATGTAAATTCATCTGCAAGGGTAATAAAAATATGCATGGAATATATGATCCAGTCAAAAGATATGTTTTTCAGTCTGGGAAAAAAAGTCATAACATACTTAATTAAAATAAAGAGTTAAGACCCTTTGATTCTCTACAATCCTGCACAACTCTTGGCATTTAAAAATGCAATTTTTATTTTAAATAAAAAGTGAAAGATCAAACAAAATTTTCTGGAAGAAAGCACAGCAGAATATCTCCATGAAGTTGAGACAGAGTTTATAAACAAGGTGTCCCAGTGGTAAGGAGTTGGAAAAAAGTATTGACTGCCAAAAAACCCCAACAAATTGTCTTGGCAGAGGTGCAACCAGGATGTACCTTAGAGGCAAGGACTGTGAAAGTTAGTCTCACATACTGTGGGCATGTTGTCAGGAACAACCCGTCCTTGGAGAAAGACCTCATGTTGGCAAGGTGGAGGATCTGAGAAAGAGAGGAAAACCCTCAACAAGATGGATTAACACAGTTACTGTAAAATAATAGTGAGGGCAGTGTAGAATAAGGCAAGGTTCAAATCTTTTGTTCATAGGATTACTTTGAGTTGTCGTTGATACCATGTTGTTGCTATGTGCTGTCACGTCGCCTATGACTCATAGTGACCCTATGCACAATAACTCTGAACCCTAGCTGTCTCTGACACAGTTAACCCCACTGTGTCAAGCTACCTCAACCAGGGTCTTCCCCTCTTACACTGTCCCTTCACCCTTTCAGTTGTGATGTCCTTCTCAAAGGACTGGTCCCTCCTGGCAAAATGCCAGAAATACCATAACACCTAACACCACCACTTTTACAGAATATTCTAGAAATAGCCATAATGTTCATCAATAGGAGGATAACTAAATAAAAATTATCTACACTCTGAAATATTATTGTTATTAAAGGAGAATTAGGAATGAACTTGGGATGCCACAGAAGAATTTTGTAACTTATTATTGGATGAAAAAATGATGGAGAGAATATAGAAAACTGGCTATACTATGGTGGCATTTTATAAAGCATTGTTCCCTCCCCAGCCCTGTAAATATATGCATGTGTGAGTTTATAAGCACACAGGGGTGGGGAGAATATATACATGCATACATACATCAGGTTAGAATAGGATCTCTGGTAGCACAATGATTAAGCACCTGCCTGCTAACTAAAAAGCAACTGTTTGAACCCACTAGTGTTTCTGCAGGAGAACAGGCTTGACCATTTGCTTTTATAACAATTATAGCCAAGAAAATCTTATGGAGCATTTCTACTCTGCTCCATAGAGTGTCTGTGAGTTGGAATTGACTCAAGGAATACAACAACAGGGGAGAATATGCATGTCGATGGTGAGAGAAAGGTAGAAGCAAACAGGGTAAGAGGGGGAAAGAATGATTGTGCATAAAAAATACATGGTTTTATTTATTCATGTGTGTTAGATATTATGTGTGACATTATTTATATATTGTTGTTCTTGTGAAGTGCTGTTGGGTCGATCATGACTCATAGCGACCCTATGAACAGAAGACCTTAGCCCTGCTTTATAATTATTGTTGTCTCCAAGATCATAGAGTTATTTCTATATTGAAATAAAATAATATTTTTAATTGTTTAAAGTATGAGTGCCTCACATAGTTGGAATCTCCGGTGTTATGAGATAGGTCTTAGCAAGTCACATTTTGGTGTTGCCTTCTCTGTCTAGTCTACATTTCAGTATGCTATTCTGACAGGGTATATGGTCTCTTTATGATTTTTGCTGTTTATTTTAGTATAATTATGTCATCATACCTATATAAGTTTTAATAAAAACAATGGCATTAAATTGGCAGGATTAGTGCAGCTACCATGGAAGGCCGTATGGCACATTCTCCAATTCCATTACTGGGAATATATCCTAAAGAAATCAGAAATTCCAGCCAAACAGATACATGCACACCCATGTTTATTGCTGCATTGTTCATATTAGCAAAGAGATGGAAACAACTCCAGTGCCTATCAACAAACGAATGGATGGAGAAGCTATGATATAGTCACATAATGGAATTCTATGCAGCACTGAAAAACAAGGAACTCAGGAAATACTGCACAAAATGGGTGACCATGAATGACATTATGCTGAGTGAAATATCTCAGTCACAAAAGGACAAATACTGAATAATGCCACTGTTATGAAATAGGACTGACATGGACATGGGGAGGGAGAAAGAAAAGAGGGGATAAATGATTTACACTGCATTGAAACAGATGAGGACTAGAACTTCTTAAAAGGAATATATGATTAGGTATTATTTGCATGACAGCAGTCCAGAATAAGAGCTGCATAGTAAAGTGGATGTGATTGGGGTCAGGATTATAAAACAATGAAAGAATTCTTTTCTAAGAGAAAAGCAAACTGTTGGGGGAGGCAGTGGGCAGGGAGGAAAATGAACAACAATGAGTCAAGGAAATACAAGTTCTGTATAAATGTTCATCAAAATCTCAATTAAAAATTTTTTTCAAAAAAATTGGCAGGATTAAAGAGAAACTTTTAAATTGGGGAGGCACAAATATATAATTTTTAGGACTATGTGACTGAATTCTTAATGGTAATGGTTTCTTAAAATTATAAGGAATGACTTGGGAGAAAAACTTTTTTCTCTTTTATCATTTAAAATACATTTTAATAAATGAATTATGCTAAGGGAAAATGTAGAGTACAAGGTGATATAGTCATAAATTCTTAGTAGAGACTATTTGCAGCAGAACAGAGACCAGACATTGTGCTAATAGTGTGGCACCTGTTAGATGTTTGTTAGTCACAGAATAAACAAGACAGGAATGAGTAAACATCAAATGTCCTCTTCAACCAAGCATCTTGAAGTTACTTAGGATCCTGGAAAAAGGAATACCAGTGTGCCTCTCTCTCTCCGAGTTAGCATACCTAACAGTTCAAACATGTCTGTGTGACAAATAACATGTATAGAGATCAGTAGAAGAAAGGGGCAATAAAAGGGATAATAAAAGATAAAAAGGATAATAAAAACAAAGATTGCCTGTAAGCAATGGATGTTATTCACTACCCCTTTTTAGGGGGAGAGAGAAAATATCTCCTGATGTCTATTCTAGATTTTCTTCCCATTTACCCCACTAAGAATGCTTGTAAGAGTTCTGAGTTTCTTCACAGTACAGTCATCATGTGCAGCCAGGGTAGAAGAGCATCTTTCTTGTTAATTCTAAACACAGGATAGGCTTTCGAATCCTGTAAAACTGAAGTTGTACACATTACTATAAAACATGCACCCTATTATTATGTTAAGGTTAAGTGCCCTTATAAAATTGCTATAGGTGGGAATGACTAAATATTAACAAGCATTAGAATAAGTCTTGGAGATCAGTCCTGCATAATGTACTTTGTTGTGTTTCTTTTGTTTTTTCCAGATGCCTTTGGTGCTTCATGAAGAATATCTCTAGGTATATCACAGACATTAAGCCTTTGCCTCCCAACATAAAGGATAGACTCATCAAGATAATGAGCATGCAAGGAAGGATAACAGATTCTAATATAAGTGAGGTAAGGGCATATATGTAAATTTAAATCAAACATTTTAGATTTTACTAGTTGGATGTGGTTTCAAAACTTTTGGAGCAATGGTGGATAGTAGAATTCTTGTTATATGCCTTTGAGTCAGAATCAACCCATAGCTGACTCTCCAGTGGGTTTTCAGAGGTTATAAATCATGCAGGAGGAAATTGCCCATCACATAAAAAGCACCAGTTTATTTTTCCTCCAGATTGCAAAGGAAAAATATCATGTGCAATAGTTTAGAAAACAAACACATAAAAAGAAGTCCTTCTGCCTTTTTTTTTTAGGTATTTCCCTTGGCTTCAGCAGTACCAACACCCTTGATAACACTCTTTCCAAATATAAAACTATCACTATCATTCTAAAAATGTTAGAAACTGATAAGAAACTTTAAAATCAAAGGCACTTAACAGAAATAAGTAAGACTTCTAATGAAGTTTTGACCTCCCCAACACTTGATTTCAAACAGAAGGGCAGCTTCTACAATGCAGCCTATCACTTCTGTAAAATTTCACCTGTGCCTTTGATCTAAAAACAAACAGTTCTACAGAAAAATTCACTTTTGCCCACCTGACTCTGCTTATCCAAAAGAAAATGAGAAAATACGTTTACAATTAGAAATGACCAGTGTGAAAAAAGAGAGAAATGATTCACCTAAAATAGGTGTTAAACATGTGACTTTTAGTGGGAAGCAGATTCTCAGAAAATGCATGCTTTGCACCTCCCTCAAAAAATGTTTTTATAACCTGTGCCCTGTAATTTTCCATAACCTTGTTCTCTAACACCCCCTACTCAGCCTCTGTAAATGTCAACTAATCATAAACGTCATATCTGTGTCCTTTTTCTTGTCCTTATAAACCTTTGTAAATGATCACCTTCTATAGCATTTTATTAAGGGGCTTCTTTTTAAATTTTTTTATTAAGGCCTTCTTGATTCTTCTGTTCTCTGTTTTGCAAAACACATATACTACACATGACAAAACAATGCTGGAATAAAATTCCTAATTGTAGTAATGTTTGCCTCTACTGCCTTTTACTCTTGCATACCTCCCATTATCTCCATTTGCCTTGGATATGTTGTGTTGATCCGACTTTATTGTATACTACTTTCTTTGCCACATAAGTTAACACAAGTCTACTATCTAGTAAGTAATTTCCCTTCCTCTCCTTCACATTCCTGGTAACAAAGAATGTTTCTAAGTGTAAACTTTTTCTTGACTAGTCTCATAACAGTATTTGTTCTTTTGTGACTGACTTAATTCACTCAATCTAATGTCCTCCAAGTTCACCCATGTTGTGAGATGGTTTACAGAGTCATTGTTATTCTTTTAACATTGCATTGTATCCACTGTGTGTCTGCACCATGGGTTGTCTATACATTCATCCACTGAGATAGCGTCAGTCCTTTTGCTACTGTGAATCATGCTGCAGTGAACACATACATACATACATTTCTTCATGTCATGACTCTTATTTAACTAGAATATACTTGGTAGAGGGGTTGTTGGCCCATAAGGTGTTTTGAACTTTTTAAGGAAGCACTATATCGTTTTCTACAATAGTTGTACTATTTTAAAATTTCATCGGTAAGATATAAAAGTCTCATTATACACTTAACAGCATTTATTGTTTTCTGAGGATTTTTATTTTGTTTTGTTTTTGTTTGTGCTGTAAGTACTGGAGTGAGATGCGCTCTCATTGTTTTAATTTGTAACTCTGTACTGGCTAATGTAACAATGGTTTGGGGCCTATCTGAGATCTTGAGGGTGGCACAGGACAGGGCAAGGTTCAGATCTGTTGTTCATAAGCTCTCTATAGGTCTTGACTCCTTTGCACCTAACAACAGCACTACAACTGGCTAATGATCATAAGCATCTTTTTATGTATTTGTTGGTTACCTGAATGTCTTCTTTGATGAGACGTCTGTCTTTTATTGCCTGTTTTAAAATTGACTTACTTTTTGTTGGTGGTGAAGTTTTCTGTAAATTTTAGAATTAGTCCCTTGTAAGATGTAGTTGCCAAAATGTTTTCCCCAGTCTGCAGGATCTCTTTTAGAGGATCTTCTTTAGAAGTCTTAATGCACATAGTATTTCACTTTCAGGCACTCTCGGTCATCTAATTAATTAATCTTCTACTCTTTGCAATTTTTAAATTATATTTGACATGCTGTTTATACCATAAATTAGGACCCATAAGTTTGTCCCTATTTTTTTACTCCCATCATCTTTATAGTTTTAGGTCTTGGCTCTGTCTCTAGTTAGTTTTTTTATATGATGTGAGGTATAGATTCTGCTTCATTTTTCTGCAAAAATCATTTGTTACATGATTCATCCCTGTTTATTGAGTGTAAGCTCTTTGTCAAAGATCAGATGTCCATAAGTGGATGGATATCTGGGATCTTAATTCTGTTCCATTGGTCATTGTACCACTACCAAAATGTTTTCATTACCATGTATAGTGGGTTCTGAGACTGGTAAATGTCAGACCTCCTTCTTCATTCTTTTTCTTCATTAATCTTTTTTGCTTTTTCAGGGTCTCTTCCCCTTCTATATCATATAGGTAATTGATTTTTCCATCTCTTAAAAATGTTCATAGAAACTAGATCAAGGTTGCATTATATCTATATGTAGCTTTGGGTGGTAGTTTCATTTTCACAATAATAAGTATTCCTATCCATGAGCGTGATTTGTTCATGCATTTATGTAGTTCTCTTGTAGTTTCTTGCAATAGTGTCTTCTAGTGCCTTATGTGAGTCTTTTACATTCCCAGTTAAATTTATACCTAACTTCTTCATATTTTGTATGATTATTATCATTTGTGTTTTCATTATTTCCTTTTTAGAAATCTCTCTGTAGTATGGAGGAATCCAACTCATTTTTGTGTGTTGATCTTGTATCCTGCCATTAAGCTGATTCCTTTATAAGTTCTAATATCTCTTTTATAAAATGTCTGGGATTTTGTCTATATGAGATCCTGTAATCTGCAATTAGAGATCATTTACTTCTTCTTCAGCAGTTTGAATGCCTTTTGCCTGCCCCCACCCCCATATACCTTGTTGGTCTAACAAGGACTTCCAGTACGATGTTGAATAATGAGTAATGGGAAAGGGCATCATTGTTCTATCTCCTTTTTCAAGGTGAAGCATTCAGTCTCTCTTCATTGAGAATAGTGTTGGTTGTTGGTTTTGTATATATGTCCTTAACTATATTAAGAATCTTCCATTCTAATTTTGCTGAGAATTTTTATCAGGAATGGTAATAGATTTTAACAAATGTCTTTTCTACATCAGCTGACATGATTGTGTGGTTCTTTTCCTATTTTTATTTGTGTGGTGGATTATGTTGATTGATTTTATAATGTTTAGTCATCCTTGTTTACCTAGTATGCATCCCACTTAGTCATGAAGTAACTCTATATTTATGTTATTGTTGAGTACCATCAAGTCAGAACCAACGCATACCTAATCCTCCAGGGGGTTTTCAGAGACAGTTTAATTTCCAGGGGGAATTTTTCCCTATTTTTCCCATGGAGCCACATTCCTTTGGGATTGCAGTGCAGCTTCTTACCACTAGACCGCCAGTGCTCTATATCTACAGATATATGTATATATCTCCTATTAGGTAGGATTTTGTTGAATATATCATCAACTGCAAAAAGAACAAACAAATCTATCATGTGAGAAGTGTAGCCAGACTTCCTACAAAAAAGGGTGGTAAAACTTCATTTTACATACATTAGACACATTGTCCCAAGGAATCAGCCAGTTCCTGAAGAAGGACGTCATGCTTGGAAAAGTAGAGGGTCAAGCAAAAGAGGAGAAGATATAAAACCATTATTGTAGAATGAGTTTGAGGATCCAAGGGGGGGAGGGTGGAAATAGAGGAGCAAGCATGGAGGTGGTTAGGGTATTAATAGATGGGTGGGTGGGATGAAGGAAATAGGAAGGATCTTTTGTGAAAACAATGTATTCAAGCTAATAAATCAGAATAAAATATAAAATAAAAATAAAAAGAGTAAAGACCCCCCAGTGAGACGGTTTGTTAATGGGATGGTGGTATAAGCCCAGCAGAGAGTGTGCAGGTGGCGTAGGCTGTGCAGGGCTTTGCTCTCTTGTGCGTCAGGTCACTGTGAATGAGGTGGAGCTGGCTCCATAGCACTGAAAACAACATGTTTATCATTTTATTTTTGGTCATGTCTCTGCCTGGATTTTCTGTTAGGGTTATGATTACCTCATAAAATTAATTTGGGAGTATTCCATCCTTTCCTGCATTCTGGAATAGTCTGAGTAAAATTGATGTCAGTTGTGGGTTTTTTTTTAACGTTTGGTAGAATTCTCCAGTGAAATTATCTGAGTGAGAACTTTTTTTTCTGTTTGTTTTTGTTCTTTTTAAATGACCTTCTTTTGTGATGAGTCTGTTTAAATATTCTACCTGTGTCTGAATCGGTTTAGGTCAGTGGCATATTTCTAGAAATTTCTCCATTTCTACTACATTTTCAAATTTGTTGAGTACAGTACTTCATAATATTCTGTTACCTTTTTTATTTGTTGATTGGATTATAACATTATTCAAATCATCTCTTATTTATTTGCCTTTTTAAAGTTTTCCTTTTTAAATTTGGCTAGCAGTTTGTTGATTAATCTTTTCAAAGAAATAGTTTTAGCCTTTGATCTTGCTTTATCTTTCTAATTTTTTTTTTTTTTGCTGCATTTCTTTCTACTCTGATTTTTACAATTTCCTTGTTTCTGGTGTCTGAGTTTTCTTTCTTTTTTTCTGACTTTCTAATTGATGGAGTTACAGGATTGAAGTCTTGATTTTGGCTTTCTTTCCTTTTGATGTGTACTTTTATTGTTATAAATTGGACTCTGAGCACTCTTTTTGCTTTATTCTATTGATTTAATATGTTTTCATTCTCATTTGATTCTAGGAATTTTAAAATTTTTTTTCTTTTAACTACTAGTTTTTCTGAGCAGGCTGTCGGTCAGTTCTGGAGAATGATCCATGTGTACTAGAAAAGAATACATACTCTGCAGTAATTGAATGGAATGTTCTGTATGTGTTTTGAGATCAAGATTGTGCTATTTAGAGCTTCTGTTTCTATTCTATTCTTCATTGAAAATGAGGTGTTAAAATTGCTGACTATTGCTGTAGAGTTGGAAGTTTGTATTATGTATTTTCTTTCATTGTATGCACAGAGGATTTTTATGGCTATCTCTTCTTATTGGATTGACTCTTTAATCATTATATAATGCCTATCTTTGTCTCTTACACTCGTTTTTGCTGTAAAGTTTACTGTGGTATGTTCTTTTTTTGTTTGCTGTTCGCTTCATATCTTTTTCCAGCTTTAATTTTTAGCATATTTTTATCTTTATGTCTAAAGTATGTCTCTTTGAGGCAGCATACTGATGATTCATGCTTTCATAATTGGAGGAAGACTCATCAACAACCAACATTATTCAGATTAACACAACCTTGCTTGCTCAAACTGAGGAGGACCTGAAGCACTTACTACAGAAGGTCAAGGACTGAAGTCTTCAATATGGATTGAAGCTCACCATAAAAAAAACCAAACATTTACACCTCTGGGCCAATTGACAGCACCATGATAGAAGGAGAAGAGTTTAAAGTTGTTAACAATTACAGCTTGCTTGGCTCCACAGTCAGCACCCTTGGCACCAGCAGTCAGGAAATCAAAAGACTAATTGCACTAGGAAAATTTGCTGTCAGGGACCTTTCAGAGTACTGAGAAGCAATGATGTCAGTCTAGAGACTTAGTTGTGTCTGATCCAGGCCGTGGTCTTCACATTTACTTGCTGTGCATCAGAGAGCTGGACAGTGACTACAGATGACAGAGGAAGAATTGATGATTTTGAATTGTGGTACTGAACAAGGGTCTTGAACTAGCCATGGACTGCCAAGATAGGTCTGTCTAAGTTTCTCCCTGGAGGCCAGGGTCTTGAAGCTCCACTTTACATACTTTGGGCACATGGCCAGGAGAGACCACTCTTTGGAAAAGGACATTATGCTTGAAAGGTTGGAGGGACAGTTGTTATGAGTTGCAGGCAATAGCACTTAACAATAACGATCTTAACAGTACATTTACATTTATTGTAATTATTGATAGGTATGAATTTACTCCCCTTATATTGGGTTTTTTGTTTTATGGGATTTTGTAATGCTAATGATTTCTTTGTTCTGTATACTTTTCTTTGCTACTTTTTGTTACGGATTTCCTTTTTCTTTTCTTTGTTGGTGTTGATTTTGTGTTTACTGGATCTTTATAGTCTTTCTTTCATTTGGTTAGAGGCTTATTGATTTTATTTGTTGTTACCTTGAATGTTACTTTTATTTTCTTAAGTTTAAAACCATCTGTTCTGTCTTTATATTGCATTAATTTCCTCTCCATATGGAAGTCCTCTAACTATGCCATTTATTCCCTCTTTTTGTTTTGTTGATGTTACTTATAAATTGATGTCTTTAGTTCCCTATTTCAATCTTGCACCTTTATTTTCCTTTTGAAAATTCTTTGGTTTTGTGTTTGTTTTAATTTAATTATTTTTTGTGTGTACCATCAAATCGGATCTGACTGGTACAGGAGGAGATTTCCCCTCCTTCTCCAGCAGAGCATCTGGGTGGATTCAAACCCTACGCCTCTGGGATTGCAGTGCAGCTTCTTGCCACTAGGCCACCAGAGTTCCCTATCCTTTTGAAAATTCTTTACATATTGATTTCCAGGTGATGTTGTCATGTGTCTTAATCCCAAGTTTGATATTGTTGGTTCCCTATCCAAAAGTTTCCTTTTAATATTTGTTGTTAAGTTTGTTTTACTTTTTAAACATTTCCTTAAGTTCTCTTTATCTGGAAGTTTTATAATTTCACTATAATTTGAGGGACACTTTGTTGGCAGATTTTTTTTCCCTTCAGGATTTACAAACTTTTCCATTGCCACCTTGTCTGCATGTTTTCTGAGAAGAAATTAGAACTTGGCTCCTCTGTGTAGGTAGCGTTTTCTCTTTTTGGGGCAGGAAAAGGAGTGGAAACTAGGGATGTGGAGGATAGTAGGCAGGTTTATGAAGGAGAAGGGGTGACTCATCCTTGGACCCTGTCAGTCACAACTACTAGGGGATAGGCTGGGGGGTTGTGCCTCTAATTGTCAGAAGCAGGGAACTGGGAAAAAACATTCTCCTTGGGTTCTTGTAGGCTTCAGCCAGCAATCAGGGCCTTATTTAACTCCAAGTAGTGCTCCTTGATAGGAGTTCTGGTAAGGTCTAGTGGTAAGAAACTATGCTGCAATCCCAAAGGCACATGTTTCAAACCTACCAGCCGCTTCATGAGAAGAGGAAAGGCAGTCTCCTCCTGTGCAATTTACTGCCTCTGAAAATTCACTGGAGGGTCAGCCATGGGTCAGTTCTGACTCAGTGGTACACAACAACAACAGTGCGCCCTGAGGCAAAGATTACAAACTCCATCTCTTATATTTTGGGCATATTAATACGAGAGAATATCCCTTAGAAAGGGACATCATGTTTGGGAAGATGAAGGGTCAATGAAAGAGAGGAAGACCCCCAACCTGAGGAATTAACACACTGACTACAGCAATAGGTTTAATTGCTGCAGAAAAAGAAGGATGGCACAGGATGGATACAACATGGTGCGGTCTGTTGTTCATAGGGTTCTGATGAGTTCTACTCAAGGGAGGGCACATTACACAAATAACAACATGTCTACTCTATGTCCTGCTGGGAATTCCATGACAATCATTTCTGTGTTCTCTATCTGGGATTGCTACTATCTTTGTCCCGAGAAGGTCATACTGTATAGAGCCTGCTCACAGTCCACACTACTCCATCTCTTCAGAGTCCTAGTTTACGGTTGTTTCTTCTTCAATTAGTGTTAAAATAAAATTTTTTAAATTTTTGTCATTTGATACTCAAGCTTCCTGAATTATATCTGGTTTTGTATTTTTATTTTAGGAGACTGACGTAATGTGTTTGGCCAGAGTAACTACTTAAAATTTTGGTGCACTTTTCCACCACTTAAAAAATTACAGTGGCCAAATTCTCAGAAAGAAAGAAGAAATTAAATGGCGTAATACTTGTAATGTACTCAGTATCTTCCCAGCAAGAGTCTACTAAATAGAATTATTCTTATCATTGATATAACTTGTCTATATTATCTAAATGTTATGTAATAATAGTGCATTACATTATATTTTATATTCAGATTAGTTTTGTTTTAGAAAAAAAGAAAAATATCCCCAAGAAGAAAGCTCAAGAATGGGCTAAAACTTAGAATGCTTAGAAATTTATATACTCTTTGTTAGTCTCAAGTAAACACAATAAATAATTCTAGAGTTTTTATAGTAACTCCCAAAGATAAGAATAAGAATGTAAACATTTTAGACATTGATTTCCCTAAATACATTTTATATTATGTAGTAAGTGATTAAAGAATCATATCTACTAAGCTAAGAGGGCACAAAATGGGGTTTTTAAAGTTAAACATTTTTATTAAAATATGTGCTAGGAAAAGTACATTTACCCCTGTAAAAACACCCCTATAGGTACAATCCCACCCAAGACAGAGATGAGTTCTAACATAAATGCAGAATCTTAATTTTTTGCTGTATTTATCTCAAAGCTTGTTATCAAAAGTAAATACCAATGCATTGAATCTTTTAAATATTTATATTGATAGGAAAGCTTCATTTTTCAAATTATTTGTTTATTACAGATTTTACATCCTGAAGTTCAAACTTTAGATCTACAGAGCTGTGATATTTCAGATACTGCCCTCCTGCACCTGTGTAATTGTAGAAAACTAAAGAAATTAAATTTAAATTCTTCAAAAGAAAGTAGAATTTCTATAACTTCAGAAGGTATGTATCTTCTCTGAGTTCTCTAGAGTACGAATATGAGTCAAGAGAGAGATAGACTTTAAGGGATTGTCTCATGTCATTGTGGGAGCTGTCAAGTCTCATATCTGTGACTCAGGTAGCCCACTTAGGGTCTTCTGGGTGTAAAAGGTTGCAGGGGTAACCACACCAAAACCTGCATGTGAGGAGAGAGGCCAGAGATTTCAAGCTTATATCCCAAGGACTGGAGGTCAGACAGTAAAGTGAGAAAATTTGTCTGGCCAACTAGTCTTCTGAAAAAGTTTGTGAGTAGTTAGCTATATTTTGCAGTCATCTTGGTCAGCAAAATGTTGTTGTTGTTGTTGTTATGTGCCATCGTGTTGCTTGCGACTCATAGCGACCCTATGTCCAACGGCCCTAAACTCTGCTCTGTCCTGTGCCAATCCCACTGTCTCCGATATACCCATAGGATATTAGAAATACTGTGAACAGGAATATATCTGCAAATGTTTGTATAAGTACTGACACATTGAAAAGAAATTTTGGCCTAGATACTGATGAATAAAATAACAGTTCTTTCATAAGACATAGAAAACAATAAAATAACTAACAATAAATTACTAACATCTCTTTTGTGTATTTGCCATGAAGGTGTCTTTTAACAAGTGCTACAATATTTGTTGTTGTTGTTGTCATAAGCTGTCAAGTCAGAACCACTCATAGTTGACCCTCTTGTAGGTTTTCAGAGGCTTCTCCCTCAGAGCAGCTGATAGATTTGAACCACCAGCCTTTGGATTGACAGTACAGCTTGTTTTTCTTTTGGCAGTACATGGGTTATTTAGTTATGGTGGGGAATTGAACTGCCAGTGCAAAGGTACGTGGTCAAATCCACCACCAGCTCCACCAGAGATAGTTGGGCAGGCTTCTGTGTGATTGCTGTGTCTGAAAACCCACTGGAGGGTCAACTATAGGTCAGTTCTGACTTGCTGGTACTCAGCAACTCCAGCAAAAGAAATGGGGCTTTCCATAAGGTCACAATAAATATGTCTTGGAGGAAGTATAACCAGAGTGGTCCTTGGAGGCATGGATAGGGAAACATCCTTTCACACACTTTGGGCATGTTTTTAGAAGGAGCCAGAGTGCCTGGCAAAAGACATCATACTTGGAAAGGTGGAGGTTCAGCGGAAGAGAGGAAAACCCCCAAAAAGATGCTTTGACACAGTGACTATAACAATGGGCTAAATCATATCAGAGGTGATGAGGATGGTACAAGATAGGGCAAGGTTCAGATATGTTCATGCGTGAGTCATAGTCACTTCAGTGGCACCTAACCACAACATAGTTGTTAACTCATGACTGACTAATTAAAAACTGCTGAAATACTCTTATTTATGGGACAAAGTGCCATGTACCATGCGCATTTATATCACTTTAGTTGAATTCTGATACTTCCCTTATCTTGACTCTTAAGTAAAAATTCAACATTAGTTCAAGCCAACAGGTAAAGAGTTTGATGAGAGGAGATCCAAGTTTGAAGGCAACGTCAAAGAAGCAAGGGAGAATGTAGAAGTATGGATATGACTCTGAGGGTAGCATGAACACTATTACTTAAAACATTGGGGCAATTTAACTTTAATTTCCCTTGGAAGTCTCTAAGAAAATAAACTCTATAACTTCAGACTTTTAACTAAAGAGAAATGCCCACTATTTCTTTATCAGATTTGGTTCTCAATGACTTTTGGTTATTTCTGCAAAACAAATCTAACAGTAGCCTTTTTATCAACTGTGGCTATTATGCAGATTTTATCACAGTTTGTATAGAGAATTCCTGAAGCATTCTAGAAGATCAAGGGAAAATAAGTCTATCTTTATGAATGGACTACTTTTGGAAGAAAGCTAATGCATAAACAATTGGATGACTTAATGCTGGTGATTGCTAAATGAGAAACAGTGACATTTCTCCTATCTATATATACATGTCTCATCAATACCTAATTGTGTTTTCCCCCCAGGAATAAAAGCTGTGGCTTCATCTTGTTTATACCTGCATGAAGCATTTTTGAAAAGATGCTGCAATCTCACTGATGAAGGAGTCCTCGCTCTTGCACTCAATTGCCGTCTGCTAAAGGTCATTGATTTAGGTGGCTGCTTAGGGATTACTGATGTGTCCTTACATGCGTTAGGAGAAAACTGCCTCTTTTTGCAGTGTGTTGACTTTTCAGCTACCCAGGTAAATGTAAATATAGACCTCTCAAAAAAAAACCCAAAAAAACATAGACTGTATGTATTTGCCCAGGGTATGTCCATGACCTATAGTTTTTTTTGGTTTTTACAAAATTTGTTGACCACTTCAAACTTTGGTGGTTAAATAACTGTAATATACTTTGGCATGTTCTCTTCAGTTATTTTAAGGAATAGTGAAAAGCATGTATTGTTAAATATTTACTAAATTGATGGCAGTAATTCTAATGATTAATAATTTTTAGAAAATTTTACTTCTATCATCTCCATTTATGTCCTTTTTTTCTTTTTCCCTTTGCTTAGGTATCTGACAATGGTGTGATTGCACTTGTTAGTGGGCCTTGTTCTAAGAAATTAGAGGTAATTTTAAAAATACTTATAAAGATACTGCTAACTTCATGTTTTATATTATCCTCTTTCTTAAGCCTAGCATATAATCAATGCCTTTTAAAATATTTTAATTAATATTAATTAAATATTTTTAATATTTTTATTTTTGTGAAAGTTTACATAGGAAATTAGGTTCTCATTAAACGATATTTATATATTCTATTCTGTCCCATTGGTAACATTTTCTATATTCTGTCAACTCTCATTTTTGGTTCTTCCACTTCCATTAACCCAGCTTCTCTGCTCCCTCATGACCTTCTGTACTTTAGGATAAATGTTGACCATTTGGTCTTATATCATTTTTTTTAAGGAGCACAGTAGTCACAGATGATATTGCTTATATAATCTGTTACTGTAGAGGCTGATGGGTGAAGTGATTGGATTCTGAAAGGTGGTCTCTCTTGTTTTGGTTGAGGGTGGGGTGTGGATTGTTTGGTTGGTTGTTTTTTATTTAAGCCTCTTCTTTAGAGTCATCAGGACCTGATGGAGGACACATTGGGAACATTCTTCTAAGTGGTACAGAACTGGTCTGTCAATTTGCTGTACTGAAGTAACCTGGGATTGCTGTGATGCTGAACCTTATGCCACTGGTGTGTCAGACACCATAATGGTTACCCATGGTGAACACTGTTTGGTGGAACTCCCAGATTAAGACAGGTTTGGAAGCAGGAGTGGCATCTACTTCCTAAACAACATCCCCCTGGAAACTCTATGAACTTAGAGAAATGATGATAGTTATAGAACAGGGTTCAGGTGTTTTCTTCATAGGGTTGCTCAACTCAAGTGGTGCTCGACTCGACAGCAATCAACAACAACAAATCTATTATTTAGCCGAAGGTCACCTCTAGGAGTAGTTTTAGTTCAAAATTTAAAGGGGAATCTCATGGTAATAGGCTCATAGACTGAAGGGTTCCTCTAGTCCAATATATCTGATGTGTCACTTGCTCTACATTATCTTCTGTGGATAATGTTTCTTAGGTGTAGTTTGGTGTGATCATTTATTGCTTAAATTGTTTGAGTTTATGATTAAGGCTCCTTGGGACCATAGTATATTTCATTTTTTTTTAACTTCAGGAGAATGTTTTCATTCTCTGTGCAGTAAGTATATGTTTATATTTGTAATTCCTCCTTTTGTATAATTTTTATGTAGCATCTGTGTATTTTGGTACTTATCTTTATCCTTTAACACTTGAGATTGGAAAGACCATATATTGATGTGACCACTGCTTCTGGTACAGTGAGGTTACTTTGTGTTAGATAGAAAAAGAGTTAATGCTTGAGAGAGAAACTATGTGTTAGATATAAAAAGAGTTGAGGGAGAGAAGGAGAAAGGAGGAGAGAGAGAAAGAAAAAAAAAATTGGTCCCAAGAAAAGAGCAGGCCTTTATTTCATGGTCTGAGAGGGATGCCAAGTGACCAGGAGCACAGAAAGTTTAAAAAAAAAAAAAGGACCACAGGCAGTTAGGGGCATTTCCTTCTTATAGGGATCCTGGGGAGGACTAGGGAAGGTGATATTTCTTGGAATTTGGGATGTTAAATTGGGTTTGAGCTTTTGCGATTAGGCTCAGAGCTTCATCAGGACCAGTTGTCAGGTCTGGTCTTTGATCTGGCCACCTCAGATGTTATCAGGTTTCTCAGGAAATGATCAATTGAGGGAGTGGTGGCAACTACTAATATTCTTCCTCCACTCTGTTACTATTATTCTCTTACTGGTTAGTGTTAATGTAACTCAGGTTTGTTATGGTCAATCAGAAACCTTTAGGTTATTTAAGCTTTTGAGCTGAGACATCATTTAACCTAATCTTGATATACCATGGGTGTCACATTGTCCATGAATATGCTCCAAAAGTCTGCAAACCATACTGCTTTTAATCTTTCCTCTGTTTGGTTATCACTCAGGGCATTACCAGGAGGATGAACAGCACAAATGAATTGTACACATGGATTTTCCTCCTAAAATCTCAAGACCATATTAAATTATATTGTTTTATCTTCAGTCCCTGGAGAAGGACATCCTGCTTGGTAAAGTAGAGGGTCAGTGAAAAAGAGGAAGACCCTCAATGAGATAGATTGGCACAATGACTGCAAAAATATACTCCAATATACCAGTGATTGTAAGGATGGGGTAGGACTGGCCACTGTTTTCATTCTGTTGTACTATGAGTCACTATGAGTTAGAATTGACTCAAAAGGACTTAATGACAACAATTCCATTAAAAACTGATGTTAAAGAATAAATATGTATGTAGAAATAAGCTGTGTAGCTACCATTCTCAAATGGTTTGTTTTATAAAATCCACTTGCTTAAAAAAAAACCAGTCCATTTAATTCAGTGAATATTTGTTGAGTATAGAAAATGTGCCAGATACTTTGGTGGTTAATACTTTCTCCTAAGTCTTGCAGATTATCTAGTAAGACAATTTGATTTATTGCATTATACTTCAATAAGTATCCACTTGAAAGTATGTACTTGATCTTGGGATTAAAGAAACATGACTCTGCAACAAAACTTTAACCAATTATTAACAAATGTAGTTAATCTTCAGAATAATCTAAGAAGGATAATAGAGGGCACAGGTATGTAGAGCCAGCCTGATTGAGAAATAACTTTCTGACTCTAAATCCTACATAGGTAAACTACAAGGTAAAAGTTGTCTGTTACTGAGGAGGAAACCTTACTGCTCTCCATCCTTTGCACAGCTGAAGGAAAGATGGGAGAACTGAATGGCCTCTCTGCCTGCCTAAATCTTCCACTTATTGAATATTTGGCCATCTATCAGTCAGTGCTGTTCTACCAGGAACAGGACTGGCATTTCCTCTATTCTAGACCTAAGTCTTAGGGCTTGCCCACGTGTGGAGTAGAACTGAAAGATGAGCCAAGAGTGAGTCTCAGCGTCTTGTTTTTAGGTGCTATTGAGTATGATTCATTGGTGGGCCTATGAACAACAGACTGAACCTTGCCATATCCTGTGCCATCCTTATCATCTCTGAAGTACTGGAGCCCGTTGTTAGAGTCACTGTGTCAGTCCAACTTTGTCAAGGGTTTTCCTGTCCTTCGCTGACCTACCTTTCCAAGCATGATGTCTTTTTTCCAGGGACTAGCCCCTCCTAACCAGATTCTGAAAGTATGTGAGATGAAGTTTTTCCATCTTTTCCTCAAAGGAGCACCCTGGTTGTACTTTTCTCCAAGATATATTTGTTTGTTCTTTTGGCAGTCCATGGGATGTTCATTACTCTTCTCCAGTACTACAGCTCAAAGGCATCAGTTAATATTCTGTCATCCTTATTCACTGTCCGGCTTTCAGATACATAGCAAGTAATTTAAAAGACTATGGCTAGTTCAATCCCGGGTTTCTGCACCAAAAACAACAACAACAAAAAAGACTATGACATGGATCAGGCATCTTAGTCCTTAAACTGACATCATTGCTCTTTAGAACCTTGGAGAGGTTCCTGACAGCAGATTTCCCAATGCAATACATCTGTTAATTTCTTGACTGTTGGTATCAAGGGTGTTGATTGTAGATGCTAATAAGATAAAGTCATTACAAACTTCTATCTTTTATCCATCTATCATGATTTTGCCTGTTGTAGCAGTGGTGAAGATTTTTCTTTTCTTGATGTTAAAATGCAATCTGTATTGAAAGCTGTAGTCTTTTATTTTTGATATCAAGTGCTTCAAGTCCTCACTTTTAGAAAACAGGTTGTGTCTTCTACGTAATGTAGGTTGTTGAGTCTTCCTTCATTCGTGATACCACATTCTTATTCATAAAGTCTAGCTTCTTAACTCTTTTTTCATCATACAGATTGAATAGGTATGGAGAAAGGATGTAGTTCTGATGCACACTTATCTTGATTTTAAACCACACAATGTTCCCTTGCTCTATTTGGCCAGCAATGTAGGTTTCATATGAGCAACCATTAAGTGTTCTGAGATTCCTAGTATTCTCAATGTTAACCATAATTTGTTATGATCCATAGTCAAATACCTTTGCTTAGTCAATAAAGCACAAATAGACATTCTTCTAGTATTTTCTGCTTTCAGCCACAATCCATCTGACATCAGTAGTGGTATCCCTGGTACCAGAGTCATCCAGCTAGGATATCTGAAGTCTCAGTATACTCATTTGGAACCCCCAGTAGTTTGGTGGATAAAACACTTGCTTTTGAAGTAGAAACTAAGGGTTCAGAACCCAACTGTGATCAAGTCTTAATTTGTTGTTGTTATTGTATACTGCTGAGTTGAAGCTGAGCCGTAGATGACCCTCCAGCAGATTTTCAGAGGCTGTTGATTGCATGAAAGAATCTTCCTTCCTCACAGCAGCTGTTTACTGACCTAATATTCTAGAGCTTGGGCTTAGTACTAAGCCACTGCACTTAAACACTTGAGAAGTAGGAGGAAGACGAGAAACGTTTTATCATGTTCTATGTTTGCTGAGATATAGCATTGGAGCAGGAGAAATGAGACAAATACTCGGACACTTGAGTCCTAGCACTGAGTACAAGAAATTAGATAACTATGTCTTAAAGGCATGAGAAGATAATTTGAGGGGGGAAATAGGATATTATAAAAATTATAGATGACAGTGGGCAAAGGACTAGTCCCTATGCTCTAACTTGTCCTCTGAAAAAATTAAACATATTCCCAAAACTTTTGACTAGATAAAATCATTATTGTGAAACTTCCATGGAAAATAACTAAGTTCTATAAAAGTGATTATGGTAAGGGGGAGAATGGAAAAGAATTTAATCATGTTTAGAAAATTGATCCCAAGAATTAAAATGAGATATTTTAGTTTATTATTTATTCATGCACACTTTCTGCCCCCTCACCTATTTCCTGTGTAATACCTTTAATTGTCCATATACATGGTTTCTAATTGTCCATTCCTTCCAGACTGTCCTTCCTTTCACTCATCACACTGTCCATTAGCAATTGATGGGTAAAAAAATGGACATTCACACGATGGAATACTATGTGGTATTGAAAAATAATGAACTCATGAAACACTACATAATGTGGATTAGGGTTTTTTTTAAGATACATAAATTATAAGGCACAAAAATTTGTGACCTATCTTTAAGAGATAATATAATCAATAAACTAGACCCAGAGATGACTAGCCTTTAAAACAATGCAAACATGAACTTTTAACACAATCATAATAAATATATTAAAGGATCTAGGAGGGAAGCTGGATAATATACATCAGTAGATGGAATATTTCAACAGAGAAATAGAAGTAATATTTTTTCTTTCTACCTCAGGAACAAATACAAAGAACCTATACAAAATTATTCTTTTTACAAAATTTTTTAAATGTTTTTGTGAATACTGTCAAATTGGATCTGACTGGTACAGGAGGAGATTATCCATCCTTCTCCAGCAAAGCATCTGGTGGACTTGAAAAATTATTATTATTATTATGTTAATTTAATAAAAATAATTTTTAATTCATGTAACCTTTGGGAAAAATTTCAAAGAAATGTCTAAGAAAATCTACTTAATTATTAAAAGTGTAAATGAACATTTATGTAGAGAGAAAAAATTGGAAAAAATATTTCAAAGTTACTATCTTTCAGTATTATTACTGGTAATATTTATTAGAACATTTATGCATGAACTATGTCTTACACTTAATCTTGCACAAAGACTGACAGAAAAAAATTTCTTTTTAATATTTTAACTTCTTACTGTGTTCTGAATAAAAGTTTGAAGAGAAAATTCTTCTTTTCATTCAACAGTACATATAGGTTATGTTTGAGGACATCTGTTACATTTCTCTGTTATAAATGCACTTTACCGACCTATACTCTATATTCCCCATTTCCTTTCGTCCTTTCCTCATATGTCCTCCCTTCTGAGCTTTATCCCTGAACAAATGCTTTCCTTTAGACCTTGTATGGTTCATTATTCTAGAGTACATTCTTCCCTAGTAGTATTGATCACTTTATGTTGTTGTTGTTGTTGTTATGTGCCATCAAGTCACTTGTAACTCATAGCCACCCTATGTACAAGAGCCCTAAACGCCATTATATCCTGTGCCGACCTCTGTCTCAAAACACATTCACTCCCACCACTCCAATCACAGAATCAATCCATCTCATTGAGGGTCTTCCTCTCCGCTGTCCCTCCACTCTCCCAAATATGATGTCCCTCTCCAAGGACCAGTCCCTTCTTGCAACATGCCCAAAGTATGTCAGATGAAGCTTCAGAATCCTTGACTCCAGGGAGCATTCTGGCTTCACCCTCTCCAGGACAAACCTGTTTGTTCTCCTAGAAGTCCATGGTATATTCAACACTCTT
>NW_006399907.1:7915104-7916877 GCF_000299155.1 Elephantulus edwardii | reverse complement strand
ACGGCACATAACAACAACAACAGTTAAATTGAGGAATATAGATTTCTTCAATTTTAAACTAATTTCAAAATTAGTTCATCAGACCAAGAAATGAACAATTCTAGAAAATAATATAGCAAAGACCAGAAAAGATTGGAATCTAGTCTCATAAAGATTTATAGCCTGGGAAACCCAGTGGAGTATCGCTGCCAGTCAGATACAATTAAGCAGTGGGTGTGGGATTTAGGTGCTTTTTTGAGGCTATAGCATGAATTTTTTTTAACATTTCCTTGATTTACTTCTGTTCTTTTTTTTAAGATTAAAAGCTATAGTAAATACATGATTTTTACAATAAAAAAAAGTTATAGTTACATCTACTGTAAAAGGACGAGGCACAACAGTAGTAGTGGCTGAGTCTGAATTCTTCCCTCTTCATAAAGCGAAACTGTCCCCATCGAGAACATCCCTGTTGTTGTTGTTGTTGTTGTTGTGTACCATCAAGTTGGAACAGACCCATAGCTGACCGAGTGCTCGGTTCTCAGAGGGAGTTAATTGCATGGAAGGAGACTGCCCATCCTTCTGCCATGGAGCAGCTGATGGATTTGAACCATGCCTTCAGGGTTGCAGCACAGCTTCATGCCACTAGGCCACATACAAATAGCTATGTGGTCAGTCATGCCACCCCACATGCTCCTGCACCTATTTCTACCAGTCATTGGGTCCAGTGTTCACAGACTTTACGCATAGTTGTGGAAGTTATTAGGGAAATAGGCTGGGGAGTGGGAGAGGCAAAAATGTCACACAGTGAAGGTCCAGGCTTAGTGCAGCAGGCCCAAGCCAGATTAATGAGGTACAATTCCTCAATTAGTGAAACTCCAGGTTCAGTTCAGCAGCAAAAAGCCTCTAGTTTCCTCAGTCATCCATTAGACTTTATTTCAGAGTAGTTACAAGTCAGCTTTTCCTTCAGTCATTCAGCAACCAAAACCTTTAACTGTGGCTTCATCTCCATGGTGCTTTGGTTACACCTCTCCACAGTCTCTTCACGGCAGTGCCACAATCTCTTCACCCTCTCTCCACCACCATTTTTCACAGTGTGGAAAGTGCTCTCATATATTAGCCCACATCTTTTGATGATCTGCAAGATCATGTGTTGCAGTGAAGGTTCCTGGACAGGAAGGCTAATTTTTGAGGTCAGAAACCTATCCACCTCTTTCTTCTTTTCAAGGTAACCATTACCCTAAAGATCATGATCTTTCCTCATAGATTCTATATATTTATGACTCCATCAACAGGTTACTATATTGTCTTATGTTTTAAAACTTTATACAGTATTTTTGCAATGTGTGTGTTCTTTGATGATTTACTTTTTCAATTAATAATTGCATTTACAAATTTTTCAAGCTTTATTGAATTATAATTAGATATACTAAAATGGACCTATTTTAAATGTACTGTTTGGTGAATTTTTATAATTGTTAAGCAGCCATATAACTATTACCACAACCAAAATTTAGAACATTTGATCACTGTAACAAGTTTTCTCCTGTCTGATTGTAGTAGACCCACTCCCTTTACCTTCACCCCAGGCAATCATTAATCTACTTTCTGTCATTATCTCCCTCATTGCCATCAAAGCAAACTAACTCATAGCTAACCTTCCTGTGGGTGTTCAGAGGCTATACATTGCAAGGAGAATACTCATCTTTTTTCCACAGAGTAGCTGGAGGATTCAAACTGTCTATCTTTAGGATGGCAGTATAACTAAGTAATCAGAGCTCCCTATTCCAAAATTTT
>NW_006399907.1:7892733-7913917 GCF_000299155.1 Elephantulus edwardii | reverse complement strand
CTGGTATCTTTTTCTTTTTCTTCTTCCTCTTTAGTTTTGCAGATTGCAGATCATGTTTCTTATTGAGGATATGTTACAGTGTGTTTATACATTGAACATTTGGTAGACATTTAGACTATTTCCTTGTTTGTACTATTACAAAAACTGCTATGGAAATTTACACAAGAGTCACTGTATAAATGGATTTTTATTTTTCTAGTATAAATACCTAGGAGTGGAATTGTTGGGTCCTATAAGTGCATGTTTAGCATTATAAGATGTTTCCATTTGTTCTCTCGATGATTGAACTAATATTTGAGATTTACATCTATTATGATAAGTAGATGTGTTTAAATTGAACTGTTTTATCCTATTTTGTTTAGATTATAAACCATCAGTTATTTACAGATTGTCTATTATTACAAATAATATTGCATTGAGTATGCTTAAAAGTTGTTTCCTGGGCACATATTCTGTGTAAGAGTTTCTCTAGAATAGACATCTACATTTGAAATTGCTAGGTTCTGAGATATACTCATCTTTAATTTTACTAGACATTGCTTTGCAAAATGGGCAGGATTTAACTCTTAAAACTACTGTTAAGTGCCCTTAAGTCACAACCACCTCATAGCTAACTCTCCAGGTTTTCAGAGGCTATAAATTACATGAGATGAGATTGCCATTTTTCTCCTGCAGAGCAGCTTGTGGATTAAAACACTTGTTGGCAAATGATTTGGCAAGTGGTTGGTAAGGGTTGGTAGCACAACTCCTCAACCCAGTAGGCCACCAAAGGACTTTGTTAATGCTACTGTGTTGTTATTATTGTTAAATGCCGTTGAGTCATAGACGACTCATAGCGATCATGTGAATGAAAGACTTGAACACTTGTGTAACTTTCATTGTTTCTCCACATTCATAGAGTTTCCAGAGGCAAGCTGTTTCAGAAGTGGATTCCACTTCTGCTTCCAATCTTGTTTTAACCAGGAAGCTCCGCCAAACACTGTCCACCATGATTACATTTGACATATCAGTGTCACAGTGTTTAACATCACAGCAACCACAAGTTACCTCTGTACAGCAAATGGACAGACCAGTGCTCATTTTGAAGAATGTTTGAACAAAAACAATTAAAACCAGGCTTGAGGGCCACAGATTAAAATCTTTGGCTTGGTATAATCATAATGTCTATCCACTGGGCCAACAGAGCTCACTCTATGTTGTTGTTAAGTGCTGTTGAGTCATAGACGACTCGTAGCCACCCTATGAATGAAAGAACTGAACACTTGTATAACTTGGGTCAGCAGTTTGGGGCTGGAATCCAGGTTGGAAATTGTCTTCAGCAGCCAGGTTCTACAAAGTCTTGTTTGCTGATTCTTGTGAGGATTAGGGTGGAATGTTTACTAGCCAATGGGTATGAGTTGATTTGATTCGGCCTCCTATTTAAAAAATGCTACTATACGTTTCCAAATTACTGCAGACTTACATTGGTTCTTTCTATATTTTTCTTCTAAGTAAATATTTGGTTCTTTTATGTCAGAGTATTTCTAAATTTTTCATATTGCTATTAGATACCTCTTTCTCTTTTTCTAAATAGCAAATTCATATGGGACATTGTGTGAATCTGACTGATGAGGCTGTGGAAGCTATCCTTACATGCTGTCCTCAGATATGTATATTACTCTTCCATGGATGCCCTCTGATAACAGGTGAGTTGGACAGACTGTTTCAGTTCAAATACTAGTTTCATCTTTCAGTATGTGATCTTGAATAAATTGCCTATTCATATTTTTTCATCTGTAAAATGGGCAAAATTATGGCACCTATATCATGATGATTATATGATAACTTTATTTGATACCTAACAAATACCCAACCATGCTATCAAGTTGATTCCAACTCATAATGATCCACCATCGGATTTCTGAGGCTGTAAGTCTTTATAAGAAGAGACTACTCATTTTTCTTCTGTGGAGCAGTTGACAGATTGTAGCCTTTTTGTTACCATTTAATGAATCAGGCCACTGAGCTCTCTTAGAACATTGTCAGGACTTGTTAAAAGTTAGTCTTGTTGATGATAGTGTTGTTGATGGTGGTGATGTTGTGTACCATGGAGTCAAAACCAACCCACAGCTGAAGCTGACCCTTCAGCAGGTTTTCTGAGGCAGTTAATCTCGTGGGAGGGATTACTCTTCTTTTCCACAGTGCAGCTGGTTGATTTGAACTACATGCCCTCTAGTTGACAGCATAGCTCCTTACCACTAGGCAACCAGAGATCCTTGGTGGTTATGATAATTGTTCAATAACAAGCATGATGGTACTGGTTGTAGGAGTGGCAGTTGTTTCTGTAATTGAGATAGTATTTAGCAACAAAATTTTTCATGTAGAGTATTAAGGAGCCTAAAGAATTTTTGTTTGTGTGTGTTATGTTTATCATATTTCTTTTATTAGAAATTCAGACTGAGGCATTTTAATAAATGAATTCCTTATTTAAAAATGGTCAACCCACTACATGGAAAAAAGAAATATTTTCATTATCTTTTCAAATAATTATATGTAATCTTCTTTAATATTGCCCCAAAGCTTAACTAGAGCTAAGTTTTCAAAGTTTTTGAGTAAAAGTTTACATAGCATACTAGTTATTTAACTACTCACACACATTTTGTTTAATAACTAATTTCAATACCTACAATGACGATGCAGAGACATTTTACTGTTAATCATAACAAATTATGGCTAACATTGAGAAGAATGAGAATCCCGGAATACTTAACTGTGCTCGTGCAAAACCTATATCTAGACCAAGAGCCTGTTGTGCAAACAGAGGAAAGGAACATGGCATGACTTAAAATTAAGAAAAGTGTGCATCAGGGTTTTATCCTCTCTCCATACCTGTTCAATCTGTATACTGAGCAAATCATTTGAGATGCTGGATTCTATGAAGAAGAATGTGGCATCAGGATCAGAAGAACAGTCAATAACCTGCATTGTGCAGATGCCACAGCCTTGCTTGCTGAAAACGAAGGAAGACTTGAAGCACTTGCTAAAGAAGTTCAAAGACTAGTCTTCTATACAGAGTATAACTCAACATCAAAAAAGCAAAATTCTCACCACTGTACCAATAAGCAGCATTGTAATGGAGAAAATATTGAAATTGTCAATGAGTTCATCTTAGATCCACAATCAACACCCTTGATACAGCAGTTAGGAGCTTAGGAGATGTATAACATTGGGAAAGACTGCAGGCAGGGACTTCTCCAGATTACTGAGGAGGAATGATGTCAGTGTGAAGACTAAGGTACACCTGATTCAGGCTGTGGTCTTTTTAGTCACATTATCAATTTGAGAGCTGGACAGAGAATAAAATTGATGGAAAAAGGATTGATGTCCTTGAACTTTGAAGTACTTATGACATAATTCCCAGCAGCACAGTAATACACACCCTATTATCAAGGGGATGATTTCCAAAAGAGGTCTAGAAGCCTCTTCAAGTAAGAACTACAGAGTTCTGACTCAGATATACAAGAAAGACATCACTACCAAGTGAGAGAAAGAGAAAGAAACTGAAGTTTATTAGATGTTCATAACGGACTATGAACAGGTCAGGACAGACTAGCCCCCATCTTTATATCTTTTGCCAGTGGGGAGTGGGGTTCACACAGCTGATGGTGCATTCCTTCTAATAGCTGTATGGTGATTTCCGACCATCTCGTTTTTCTTTTCCTTGAGAGTCTTATTTTGCCACATTCCTTGAGAGCCCGTTTTTATTGTTACATTGCCACAGTCTTTGTCAAAAAGAGTTCTGACTGATCTCCTTTGTTAGCTTTTCCTTTGCCATTTCCTGTCATACCACGGTATGGCAAATTGACAGATGAGGGGTGATCACTGCCACTGTGTGTCCATTTATTCACTGTAACAACTGAAAGAATTCACAGAGAGCACGGTTAACCTACAATAAATGTATGACAACCAAAAAGCATGCCAATACATAGACTGTTGATGAGGTCTGGGAGGAATCATGACACTGAACTACCCATCACAGAGGGTGTGCTATATATGCGTGCCAACCAAGATATTTCATATGACCCTTAGGGCTCAGGGCTCTTAGCAACTTGCTAATATGGTCACAGTTTACATTGTGCCTCCTGAGGCTTAATCAATGTTAGGCTTCCAGATGGTCCTCCTTGGTGTGGTCAGCCTTCATTTATAAGCCTTATTTGTTGGTGTGGCTCAAAAAAACCAAGAACAAAGGCCAAAGTGCTTTCTACAAGGTGAATCCACATTTCGCAAATATAAAACCTAGATACACATTTGCATGCTCTCTTCTGAAACAAACCCGAGTATTGCATTAGATAATTATAGGGGTAAATAGAAAATATTTCATTAGACCTGAGGTAACCATCCGCTCTCCTGACTGAAAGTATCGGTGTCACACCTGAACACTAATGTATCTCAACACACTGCCACTGAATTGGCACACTGATTCAGTCAACTCAAAGATATGCTGTTCTCCTTGTAATCTGTGTGTTTAATAGCATGTCTTCAGAGTTAGTACAGCATCCCTGTCTGGGAAGTTCAATTAGCATATTCTGTTCTAGAAAACATAATGAAAATACTGTGACAGAAAGTAAGGCTCAATTCAATACATTAATACTACTTTCTCAGCTCAGGTCACTATCTATCTGTAAAGCATAGACAATCGCCTCCCATGCAATTTACAACCTCTGAAAACCCACTGGAGCTATGCTGTGAGTCACTTCCAACTCAATGGCATACAACAACTAGCAATGGTATTAGAAAGTACTGACAGATTTATTGATTATATGTACTATTTTAGAAATATTTAAGAACTTTCTATATAACTAGTAATAGTATTTAAATATTAAAAGTACATCTTGAAAGTGGGGAAACAACAACCTTTGTAACAAATGGTGTTGGCAAAATTGGAAAACTATCTGCAGAAAACTCAAGCAAAATCCACACCTCACTCCATACACAAAAACCAACTCAAAGTGGATCAAAGACCTAGGACTAAAACTTCAGGGACTATAAACTTCACTAGACAAAAGCTTGGGAGAACTCTAGAAGCCCTTATCCACAGCATTAACATTCTTCCAAGCATCCTGAAAAACCTACAACCAGGAGAAGATAAAATAGATGAATGGGACCTTCTAAGAATCAAATCCCTATGCACATCCAAAATCTCCAACAGGGTGAAAAGGGAAGCCACAGACTGGGAAAAATTATTTGGTAATGACAAGTCAGGTAAGGGACTTATATCTAGAATTTATAAAATATTTGAGCACCACAACAAGATAAAGGTGAATAATCCAATTGAAAAATGGGCATAGGATATGAACCGACACTTCACCAAAGAAGACATTCAGATGGCCAACATGCACATGAAGAAATGTTCAAAATCAAGAGATGCAAATCAAAACAACTATGAGAGATATCATCTCACCCCAGTAAGATTAGCAAAATTTAACAGAAGAGCAAACAACAAATGCAGGCGAGGTTGTGGAGAAAGTGGAACCCTTAATTCACTGTTAGTGGAAGTATAAAATGGTGCAACTACTATGAAAGGCAGTATGGTGCTTTCTCAAAAAGATGGAAATAGAAATACCATTTGACCCAGCAATTCCATTACTGGGAATACACCCTAAAGAAACCAGAACTGCCACCCAAGCAGATATATGCACACCCATGTTTATCATGGCTTTGTTCACAATAGCAAAGAGTTGGAAACAACCCAAGTGCCCATCAACAAATGAATGGATAGAGAAGCTGTGGTATATTCACGTAATGAAATACTATGCTACACTGAAAAACAAGGAACTCATGAAATATTATACTAAATGGGTGACCATGGAGGACATTATGCTGAGTGAACTATCTCAGTCATAAAGGGACAAATATTGCATAATGCCACTCTTGTAAAGCAGGACTGATATCAGGGTTGGGGGAAATCTAAGAAAAGAGGGGATAAACAATGTATATGGCATTGAAACAGATGAGGTTGAGAAATGTTTAAGAGGATATATGATTAGGTATTATTTTCATGACAAGAATCCAGAGTGAGAGTTGCATGGTGGAGAGGACTGGGGGGGGGAGGGGTATCATATAATAATGAAAGTATTTTTTTCACTTTTCAAAGAGAAAAACCAACTGGAGGGAGGGGTAGGCAGGGAGGAAAATGTGCAACAATGAATGAATAAATGGAAATCCAAAGTCTTTATAAACTTTCATTAAAATTTCAGTTAAAAACAAAGTGCATCTTGGGATTTGCTTTTAATTTTGTTATGGAAAAAAATACATACAGCCTAAAATTTGTCATTTTAACATGTAGTCAGTGACCTTAATTGTATACGTAGTGTTATATAACTTTTACTATTATTTCCAAGGTTTTTTCACTTCAGTTTCTCTCCTTGGCCCAGTGCCTCATAAACTCTACTTCCAGTCTATTTTAGCCTATTCTAGATATTTTGTATAAGTGGGATCATACAATATTTATCCCTTTGTATCTGACTTACTAACGCATATTTTCAAAGGTAGCATTTATCAAAACATTCTTTCTTGTTGTTGTTGATTGTTGTTGAGTTGAGCACAATTCATCACGACCCTATGAACAAAATGTCTGAAGCCTTTCTGTAACTATCATCATTTTTCCAAGTTCATAGAGTTTCCAGAGGCACGTTGTTTAGGAAGTGGAATCATACACACATTTTACCATTTGTTTATCCACTCGCCTGCTGATGGATTCTTCAGTTGTTTCCATCATTTATCTACCGTGAATAATACTGCAATGAAATTGGTGGGCAAGAATCTATTTGAGTCCTTGCTTTCATGTCTTTTTATATGTACTATATGTGTAAAAGTCTTTTTCCCATCTTACCACTTCCTGTGGTCAGTTGTTATTTAACAAGGAAGCTCATTAAATGGAGAAACAACAGCTTCTTTAGCAAATGGTACTGGTAAAACTGGTCATCTCCCTACAGAAGACAATTCAGTGTTCATCTACCTTGATTATGGTGGAAGATGAAATATGAACTGGAATGCATGAATAGCGATATTGTAGACATTAGTAAATGGAGATGAACTGGTAATGGGTCACTTTGAGTCAGACAGTTACATGATGTGTTAGCTAAGAATGAAAAATTGAGGAAGAATGGTGTTGCATTCATAGTAAAATAGACAATTTTTAGATCTATCCTAAAGCACAGTGTAGTGTGTGGTAGAATACTGTCCATATGCATACGAAAAAAAAAACCACACACAACACCTGTTAATATTATTATTCAAATTTATGCAGCAACAACTACCAACTTTTGCAGTCCAAAGGTTGAATAAACATGCAATCAAGATGCACTAATAATTATTGATGACTGGAATGCAAAAGTTGGAAACAGTTAGGCATGAATTGTGGTTGGAAAATAGTCTTTGTGACAGAAATGAGGCTAGAGATTAAATGATTGAATTTTATATATTCAATGATTCATATATAGCAGGTAACGTTTTAAAAAAACACAATTCATGGCGAGCTCTGGTGGCCTAGTGGCAAGAAGGTGTACTGCAATACCAGAGGTGCACGGTTCAAATCCACCAGATGCTCTGCTGGAGAGGGAGGAACAATCTCCTCCTGTACCAGTCAGATCTGATTTGATGGTACACACACCCACAAAATAATAAAATTTAAAAAACAAAACAAACAAAAAAACCCCACAATTCATAACTTTACACGTGAAACTCACCTAATGGACTTCACAGGAATCAGACTGACTATATCTGTGGAAAGAATCATTGGAGCAGCTCAATATCAACCTTCAAAACCAGGCCAGCTGCTGACTGTGGAATAGACTATCAATTTCTCATTTGTCAGTTTAAATGAATCTTCAGAAAATGAAAACTAGTCCTCAAGAACCAAAATACAATATTGACAGTATCCCACCTAAATTTAAGAATCATCTCAAGAACAGATTTGAGGCATTGAACACCAGTGATCAAAGAATAGAGAAGCTGTTAGTATGCTTTTGAAGATATCATCCATGAAGAAAGCAAAAGTCATTACATAGACTGAGACAAAATTAAAAATCAAAATGGATGTCAGAAGATACTATGAAAATTGCATTAGATTGTTGAAAACAACTGACTGGAAGAGAACTATATTTGTTCCATTCTCAAGGAAGGTAATCCAACAGAATGTAAAAATTATCTAACAATATAATAAATACCACATGCAGGCAAACTCTTGCCAAAGATCACCCAAAAATGGCTAACAGTACATTGAAAACTTCCAGAAGTCCAGGCTGGATTTAGAAGAGGCCTTGGCTCCAGGCATATGATTGCAGATGTCAGATGTATCCTGGCTGAAAGCAAAGAATACCAGAAAAAAATGTCCATTTGTCTTTAATTGACTAGGTAAAGTCATTTGTGTGGATCACAATATATTGTGGCTAACAGAGAGAAGAATGGGAATCTCAACACTTGATTGTGTTCATGCGAAACCTATACCTAGACCAGGAAGCTGTTGTCCAAACAGAGCAAGGGAACACTGTATGGCTTAAAATCAGGAAAGGTGTACATCAGAGTTGTATCCCTTCTCCACATCTATTCAATCTGTATGCTAAGTAAATCATTCAAGGAGCTGGATTCTATGAAGAAGAATGTGGTAGCATGATTGAAGGAAGACTCATCAAAAACCTGCATTAAGTACATAACACAGCCTTACTGAAAAGGAGGGCTTGATGTGTTTGTGGCAGAAGATGAAGGACTATATAGCCTTCAAAATGTATTATATCTCAACATCAAGAAAACAAAAATTCTCCCCAATTGATGAATAGACAATATGATGATAGATGGAGAAAAGATTTAAATTCTCAACGGCTTCACCTTCCTTGGATCCACAGTCAACACCCTTGGTACAAGCAATCAGGAGATTAGGAGACATACGGCATTGGGAAAGTCTGTAGTCAGAAACCTCTCCAAATTACTGAGGAGCAGTAAAGTCAGTTTGAAGACTAAGGTGTGCTGGATCCAGGCCATGGTCTTTTCAGTCACTTGGTATGCATCTAAGAGCTGGACAATGAATAAGGATGACAGAAGAACTGATGAGTACTGAGTTTCCTGCCAAAAGAACAAAGAGGTGTGTCTTGGAAAAAAGTGCATCCAGGGTGCTTCTTGGAGGCAAAGATGACAAAGCTTCATCTACCATAATTTGGACATGTTAGAAGAGGCTGTTCTTTGGAAAGGAACATCATGCTTGGAAAAGCAGAGGATCAGTGAAGGAGAAAAAGACCCTCAAGGAGATGGATTCACACAGTGACTATGCCAAATGGCTCAACTGTATCAGAAATTATGAAGATGGTACAGGATAGGACAGAGATTAGATCTGTTGTTGATAGGGTTACTACGAGTCATATTTGCCTTAACGGTACCAAACAACAACATACAAATAATACCACATTTTGTTTATCCATATATCAGTTGATGGACAAATAAAATCTAGTTTTTGCTTCACTGCATGTGCGTTAATCAAGTTGTGCCAAGAAATCTGGAGGACAGTTATTTGGCCCACTAACTGGAAGAGATCTGTATTTCTATTAAAAACACACACACACACACACACACACACACACACAAAACCAACCATTGACCCCACAGAGTGGAAATTAATCGAACAATATCACTAATATCATACACTAGCAAAATCCTGCTGAAGATTAACCAGAAAAGACTTGAACAGTACATTGACAGAGAACTACCAGAAATACAAGCTGGGTTTAGAAGAGGTAGTGGCACTAGGGATATTATTGCCAAAGTCAGATAGATCTTAGCAGAGAGTACCAGAAAAGTATCTATCTGTGTTTCATTAACTATACAAAGCCATTTGACTGTGCGGATAACAATAAATTGTGGCTAACCTTGAGGAAAATGGGACTCTCAGAACACTTGATCATGCTTATATGAAATCTATATGTGGACCAGGAAGCAGTCCTCAGAACAGAGCAAGGAAACACTGCATCGTTCAAAATCGGGAAAGGAGTGCATCACGAATGCATCCTGTCCCCATACCTTTTCAGTCTGTATGCAGAGCAGATCATCTGGGAGGCAGGGCTTTATGAGGAGGATTGTGGCATCAAGATTGGAAGATAACTCATTAACAACCTACGATATGCAGATGACACAACATTGCTTGCTGAAATTGAACAAGATCAGAAGTACTTGTTGCAAAAGGTCAAGGACTGTGGTCTTCAATATGGATTGAAGCTTAACATCAAGAAGACAAAGATTCTTACCACTGTGTGAATTGGCAGCACATAATAGATGGAGAAGAGATTGAGGTTGTTAGCAATTACAGCTTGCTCGGCTCCACAATCAACACTCTTACTAAAACCAGCAGTCAGGAAATTAAAAGATGAATTGCATTGGGGAAAATCTGCTGTCATGGACCTCTCCAGAGTGCTGAAGAGCAGTGATGTCAGTCTAGATACAAAGGTCCACCTAATCCAGGCCATGGTCTTCTCAATTACTTATTATGCTTCAGAGAGTTGGACAATGACTAAGGATGACAGAAGAACAATAGATACCTTTGAGTTGTAGTGCTGGAGAAGAGTCTTATAGACTGCCAAGAAAACAATTCAGTCTGTCTTGGAGAGGGTGAAACCAGGTCTCTCCTTGGATAATAGGATTTTGAAGCTCTGCCTCACTTACTTTGGGCACGTGGCCATATCAGTCCTTGGTGAAGGACATTATGCTCAGAAGGGTGGACAGACAGTGCAGGAGAGGAAGACTCTGGATAAGATAGATTGATACAGTAACTGGGGCAATGGGGATTGGTGTGTCAGAATTAGTATGATTGGCTCAGGACAGGGAAGGGTTCAGAGCTGCTCTACATAGTATCGCTATGCATCGCAGGCAACTAAACTAATAACATTCTGTCAGGTTCGGAAGCAGGAATGGCATCCACTTTCTAAACACATGGCTCCGGGAATTCTATTAACTTTGATAAGTGTCGTTAGTTGTAGAGGGGTTTAAGGCCTTTTGTTCATAGGATCACTAATGAGTCATGCTCAACTCAAAGACAATCAACCACAACAACTTAGAAACAGCTCTGGAGTTCTCTGTCCTACAGCCTTCCTCTTGCACTGGACAGAATTTTGACACCCTTATTCTGGAGTTGTGACATTCCATTTATACTCATGACATTGACTAAAGAGAATAGCCTCTGATTTTCTTGGAGTGCCTCTCCTTGCATGGAATTCCTGCTTTGTGGATAAACTAGTGAGAAAAATGATAGTGGTTGTTATTATGTACCACTGAGTCAGAACCAACTCATAGCAAGTTGTCAGAGGTTATAAATTGCGTGGGAAGAAATTCCTCCTCTTCTCCTGCACACTGCTGGTGAATTCGAATTGCACGCCTTTGGGTTGGCAGCGGAACTCCTTACCCAGTAGATCACCAAAACTCCTTATCAAAAATTATTAGGGCTCCAGTATCTCAAACTACACTGCTTTCTATCATTGGAGTTGGAGAAAACCTCAGACCTCTCATCCTCCTTTGCCCGAGTATCTGTAACACAGAGCTAGGTAGTAGGAGAATTAGAAAGGCTGGTGACCTATTTCTCGGGCAACACCCTAACTATGTTCTTGGCTGCACTTTCCTAGGGTAGAATTTCTGTTACAGTGAGTCATAGGGAAAGGGAGGAAGTACACAGAGCCAATTTTCTTCCTGAGATTTAATAAAGTGTCTTGAATAAGAGTTTTCTCTTTGGCTGTGTACCATTAGGACATTTGATCAGAATTGCAAGTGATTAGTTGTTGGTTTTTACTTTTTATCATTGTCACCATTTTGGTTGTTACACGGGGAAAGGGGTTTATAGAACTCTTCCTTCATGCTGTCCTTCCATTGCCATCTCTCCTTTTCCTTCTTCAGTGCTCTAATTAGCTTATTAAATGCAATCATTGGTTGATACCCTCCAATTTGCTAAAAGTTTCTGTTCTCTGTGTGTTCGTGGAGTTGAGAGAAGACCAGTCAGAAGAAATGTCGGCTTTCAGAGGGTCACAACTCTCTCAGGCAAGTGACACTAAGAGATTGTAAAGCTTCTGCTTTTATTAGCAGAAAATCAAAGCCCACAGCAAAACATGATCTCATAGAATGGGTAAATGATTAAACATATGAAACAAAGCATAGATAAGCTTGAACAGTTTTCAAGAAAACATCTTTGTACTCATGAACTCACTGTACTCTTAACAACATTATCAAGAATATCAGAAAATAGTCTTTAACAGAGACTTTCCAGATCCCTTTCGTGTTGGTACATGCTCCAGGAATTCTGAGACTGCTTTCAGTCCCATCCATTCTTGGTATTCTTTGCCTGCTTTCAGGCTTTGTAGCCAAGTTCTTTCGCGTGCACTCCATGGCCACTAGGAACCCTAGTGAACTAGAATTACTAGAATGACATTCAGTCACCAGTTTGCTAAAAGTTTCAGTCATCATTTTGTTTCCTTTAGCCAGATAACTTTTTTTCAAATTAATGGAATTTTATTACAAGAATCAGATCCATTTTATAATCAGATGCATATGATTTGACCAACCTCATTTCTGTAGCTGGAAAACTCCTAGCTATCACTCATCGGCCTGCTGGACAGTTCCTTTTTCGGAGACATAGATACCATCCAAACCTTTTCAGATATCCTTGTTTTTAACTGTTGTAGCTTGCTGAATCAAAGCAGCTGAACTTGATACAAGTTCAATGTCATTTCTTTCAAGAATTAACTCATCTTTCTGGGCTTGAGATACTGAACAAGCAACACCTGGTCTCATTCAAACTCTCCAGATGTATTTTTCACCCAAGAAGATTCGAATTTCATCCAGAGATCCACTCTCTTGAATCACAACGTTGATGGGGAAATGAGCATACACAGACCTTATCTTGTAAGAAAAGCCCAGTGTAACACCTTGATCATGTTCTGTACATGGCTACAGATGGTGCGAACAGTAGCCAGTTCCTTCCTGTTTCCCCACCCTTTGTCAACACGAAGCCTCTTCTTTTTCTTTCCGAGGAGACTGAGCTCTACATTGATGTGATTGAAGTCCCTCTGCAAGGTTCCCCACGGGCCTTTCACGATAACTGTGCAGCCCTTCAGAGTAATGTTGACATTCTCTGGAATGTCGACAGTCTGGTTGCTGATAATGGTCTTCATTCTCGCAGTTAATGTGGCAAAGTAGCCAGGTAACTTTTTATAAAAACACTCAAATTATTTTTTTCATTTCCTTTTTATTATAAGTGAAGGTTTACAAAGCAAATTAATTTTTCATTCATACACATCTTGCCAATAAGATTAATTTCAGTACCAAAAATATAATTTTACTTTTCCCACTTCCCCCTATAATTCTGGTTTCCATTAATTCTTATAAACCCCTCTGTGTCTTCCTTCCCTTTAGTGACACTATGTTGCTCATCCCTTTCTTGGGTATTACCCTTTCCTTCACCCATCTTTGTACGTGCCTGTTACCTAGTTACTAAATTTTACCCTTCACTCCCTTCCTGTTCCTGGTAACTATCCAAGAAGGAGTCTGTCTGAAAACACCCGAATTATTGCTTTATTTGGATTTGGATTATACCATTTTCTCATCTCTAGCACTATGCAAAATATTTAAAATTAAACTTTATATTGCTATAACCAAGAGTTTGACTCTGAGATGTGACTTCTAGAAGCATCTGATGTGACTCAAATTTTACACTGAAGAAATAATGTTTGTGTTCAATAGAATATGTGATATCTCTTGTAAACAAATGAAAATTCTAGGAGTGGAGCACTGGAATAAAAACGTTTTGTCACAGGAATGTTTTCGTGTATAAAAAGTATTTAGAAGCTGAGACCCCAGTGTTCTCAGCAAATCACTGTTAGGTAAGAAAAAGTCTTATCTATAAAACAATTTCTTTAATTAATATTATTAATTTTAATGAACATTTACAGAGATTTTGGATTTCCATTCATTCATTGTTGCACTATTTTCTCTAGCCTCCCTTCAGTTCGTTCCTCTCTTTTATTTCTCCCTTGAAAGTCTGTTTTAATTGTCCCATTGCCACAGTGTTTGTCAAAACCAGTTCTGATTAATCTCCTTTGTCAGTGTGTCCTTTGCCATTCCCTATCACTCCTCCCAGAGAGAGAATTCACCCTGATTCATAAGGAAAAGGGGATGGCATATTCTCTTAGCTACTTCCTACTGAAAAGGGATGCTGTAGGTTTCAGGGTGAAAATCTTCTCTCACTACTCTAAAGGGCCCCTTTGGCACACGTAGACTATTGTGGAGATTGATTTTGGAATTTAGATGCACTGTTATCAATTGTGCTTAGCCAAACATGTTCATATCTTTGAAGATACATCATGGAACTGTTGCAGCCTAGAAGACACAAATTTAACTAACAAGTTGAAAGTACATGAGTCAAAAATTAAAAGCAATAATATTCCAAGTAGAGGTTCTAATAGTAGCACAAATCAAGTTACAGAGGGAAGGTAGTTCTTAAAAGGCTTATTGACTAGCACTTTGTCTATTATAGTCTAAAGGTTAGGAACCACAAGATGTAGAGGCTCAACTATGTCATTTATTGTTCTTAAGTCCTGAACCAAATTCCATCTACCACAGGGTTATTTTACAGCTCGGAAGTCCACATGCAAGGCAGAGGTGAAGTAAAGAACTGCTTATGAGGTTTTCCATCAATTACAACAACTAAGAAATAGTGAGAAGAGTTGGGACCTCAGAAGGCTTTTAGGACCAAATAATAGGCTCTTGTGTCCAGGGGAAAATGAATATACTTACCAGTAATGTTAATGTTCACTCACAGCTCTTCTGAGAGGATCTTGCCATTGTTAGGTATCATAGAGGCAGTTTTGTAAAAGATAACAAATCTTTCATCTAAGTTTGTCGACCAAGTTTCTCCTTGGAGGCTAGGATTTTGAAGCTCAGTCTCCATACTTTGGGCATGTGGCAAGAGGGATGGATCCTTGGAGAGAAAGATATAATGCTTAGAACGGTGGAGGGACAGCACAGGAGAGGAAGACCTCAGAAGAGATGGATTGATACAGTGACTGGGGCGTTGGGGGCATAAGGATATTGACATCAGTGAGACTGGCTCAGGGCAGGGCAGGCTGCAGAGCTGTTGTACATGGGGTTGTTAAGAGTTGCAGACAACTCAACAGCACATAAACAACAACATGTAAAACTGAATTAAAGCTATCACATCCATATCTGGTTCTCTGGATCTTTTGACGAGGGGGGAGTTGCAGCCTTCCTGTTACTTAATATTAGGAACTTTGCTTTTTGTTTTTTACACCCTCAAATCAGGGCACCCTAATCAAGGCAAAAAACTTAAGAAATGGCTTACTGTTATATGTTGTATGTTGTGAATTCCAGAAGACACAGACTTTGCTGGGCTATGACAACAGAATCTATGTATTCAGATATGAAAATTATATTCTTACAGATATTTGTCACTTAAACCCACTAAGCCAGAACTATGGCATTTTGCTGTTCTGTGACTATAAAGCTATTGCTGTTGATCTAGTCATCATAAACTGTCACCTTGTGCTTATCACCTAAGAGCTACCAGTAGCACTCAAATATGGATCCTAAAACTAAAGCTGATGTGACAATTTTACTAACCTGAGGCCAAAATGTCACTATGTTTTGTTTCCATTCCTTTTTCTTGGTGTTGAACACAAGGGCTTCTTTCAATAGGCAGTTGCCAGTAAGACAGAAGGATTGCAATATCCAAAGCATTTCAGTGAGATCTGGGAGAGCAGAGAGAATCCTCTCCAAAACTGCCTCCCCATCTAAGGGTGGTCATTGGTTTTTATATTTGAGTTAGGTGTTAGTCTACTTAACATATTACTGCTGGAGAAGAGTGTTGAACATGGACTACCATGCAAACAAACAGGTCTATCTTGGAAAAGGTGAAACAAAGTTGTTCTCTGGAGGCAAAGATTTTGAAGCTCTATCTCACATACTTTGGGTATGGGATAAGGAGGGACCAATCCTTGAAGAATATCAGGCTGGAAGGGTGGAGGGACAATGCAGGAGAGGAAGACCCTGTACAAAATGGATTGACACAGTGACTGGGGCAATAGGGGCTGGTGTGTTAGAGACAGTAAGATTGGCTCAGGATAGGACAGGGTTCATAGCTACTGTGCATAGGGTCATTATGAGTATAGTCCACTTGATGGCATTAAACACCACCACAACAACCTTGCTAGTTCAAAGCTACAAGATTTTACATTTAAAGAAAACAGTTTACATACAGTTACTAATAAACAGGCAACTTGTGATATAGTTTACAAATGACTAAGAAAATACTGTTTCAAAAGATAAATGCTAATCCAGGAAAGATGGGTTTCCCTTCCTGATAAAAAGACAGTTTAAGGTGCAGTTTACTTATGACTGAGAGTAACAGTTTCAAAGACATTACCTCTCCTGATAAACAGACTGCTTAAGGAACAGTTTACATATGATTGAGAAGAGAGTTTCAAAGAGGTAAATTATAATCTAGGAAAGATATATTTCCCCTCCTGGTAAAAAGACAGTTTAAACTACTTTACTTGACTAGAGAAAGTGAAGTAGGATTCTAGGGCAAAACAAATGTTATTTAGCAGTCCAACCAGTTTTGCAGGCTGGATGCATATGATGTCAATTCATAAATAACTGTACAATATGTTTGAATAATCCTGAGCCTATTAATGCCACTCTATCATCTGGAATGATGATCCTTTGCTCTGAGGTTAACATTCCTCCTCGTTTTGGTGGTGAAATACCCACCAAATATTTCATGTGAAAATGGTGATTGCATGGTAAAAATAGTTGGGTTGTTTTGCTTAAAACACATTTAATAATCATATATTGGACCCACATTTTTCTATATTTTTGTCAGCTGTTAACCTAGAAATTACTAAGTGAACTCCAAGTTAGTTAGTTGATGAGAGCTTGTATATTCAACACAGATTATATATGTGGAACAAATTTTTTATTTAGGAAATTTTGTAAGTGGAATATTATTGCTACTTTTGTTTAATTCTTTTTTTAAAAAGACATTATAAAATTGACTTTGCAAAGAAAAAATGAAAATCACTATCAAATCACTACTGTACTGCTTTGTGGAGAAACAAAAATATCCAATAATAGGGACTTGCTGAATTACAATGCATTAATATAATAATTATTTACTCAAACTCATGCGTTATGATAGTATTGTATGTTGTTGTTCTGTACCAAGGAGTTGTAATTGACCCATAGCTGATCCTTCAGAAGGTTTTCAGAGGCAGGTAAGGCACAGGGGGAGATTGTCCACTCTTTTTCTGCGGAGCTTCTGGTAGATTTGAACCACTTGTCTTTGGGATTGTAGTGCAGCTTCTTGCCACTACGCTACCAACCAGTGTATTGTATAACATGGGCAAATGTTCAAATATAAATCAGCTCGTCATATTCTAGTAGCTGTTTCCTTCTGAACCTTTTCTGGCATAGCTTCCCAGAGTGCTTTGCCATCCCTGCCAGTTTTCTTTAACTCTGCTCACACCTTTATAAACAATCCCATCATTAAACCCTCTTCAGTTGCCCACTGTCATCAATGATGTCATCTGTCTCTTGCCAGAGCCTTGATTCATTCACAGGTTAATGGTTATACCATTATTCTCTGATTGTTTAATTAAAGCAATGTTTTTGAAGTGTTAATATATGATGTGTACACTAAAGTGAACAATGGTGAAGGCTACTATTAAGTGCTTTATCCATTTGTATACTAGGTTTTATATATTATCTGAATTGCTCTTTTAAGAGAACTCTAATAATAGTTAATAATTATTATTTACAAATGAGGAAACATTAAATATTTTAGATGACTGTCAATTATATATTGTCCTGTTTTCTTTTGTAGATCATTCAAGAGAAGTCTTGGAACAATTAGTAGGCCCAAACAAACTAAAGCAAGTGACATGGACTGTTTATTGATGCTTCTTGAAGCTAATCAAACTGTGATCTTCATACTACTTTCCCTGGAAACAGCAGTCCATAGAGATTGACATTCCATTTAATTTTACACTACTATATTATTTTATTGTCTTATTTCAAGTTACAACTTCAGTTAACCAGCTAAATCCCTGTGTATACATGGATTGTGTTTTGATGCTAACTAGACTGTTATGTGCTACTGTTCTGTATTGTTTAATAAGTCATTGTTTTTCAAATGGTAAACCTAGTATGACTTCTGCTCTAATGAGCAAGGGGGCTTGTGTTTTGTTTCTTTTAATAACAAAGTTTGAAATTATCTGTGTACCCTAGAGCCTTACTTCTTCCTAGGTATTTTACCTATTAAAAGAGGAATTTATCAATATAGATAAACTTTAGGATAATTCTAAGTAAAAGATTTTCTGAAAGCATAATTACCATCCTAGCTATTTTCTGGCTCTTCTAGAAGTATTTAAACTCCCAACTGCCAAAAGCAAAGCTGAATATCAGGTTTGCAAATTCTTAACAGAATTTATTTCAATTAGACAAGCATAATAGTTTTTCATAATCCATGATATCATATCCCTGAGCGATGTAGCATCTGAATGTTAGTAAGGCCCTTGCCCAGTCACTTGTTTCATTGATCTTTATGATTATTCTCCCCAAATCTGTGCTGTTCATCCTTTTGTCCCTCAGCAAAACTGAATTTAGGAATGTTTAAATACTAGTATATGCAAAATACCAGTTCAGAGTTTGTATTCTGAAACTATATTTGTTTCACATTGTGAAATAAACAGCTTAAGTTTTTGTTTTCCAGAGAAATTTATTACTCCATTGTAAAGACAAAATTGCCTAAAGGATACTATGCTTAAACTAACCCCAAATTCAGCTTATTCCCTATACTATAAGCCTGTCTATTAGGACTTTCTGAAGTATTTCCTACTTTAACTTATGTGGTGAAGGAAAAACAAAAGAATATGGTATGTTTACTGTACAGGTTTGGGGAGAAGAGTTGTGTATAAAACTCTTACCACTACATTAATTGTAATATAGTGTATTATATTATTATATAATATTATTATAGTTTAGATATATATGGCTGTGACAAAGGTGGTACATAAGTTTAAATGGATAAGACCTGTTACATCTATGGTCTAAAGAAAAATTCAATGACATTGAATATCGAATATTTAACCAAGTCAAGAGCTTCCCTTACCCCCAGTTTTGTAAAACTAGTTTCAAGGTCTAAGGTGTGAGCTTGTTTGGGCCTGTAAAGGATTTGTCTGTAAATCAGTTTGTAATTGATGGTCTTTTGCTTACCCTTGTATTTGCTATTTCTCATTACCCAGTTTAAAATTTCAGAACCTTTTCCACTTATTACCCTCTAAAATCTGTTTTATTTTTTATTAGTTCATCCCAAGATGCAAGTTCCATAAAAATAGAAATGTTTGTACCTTTTGTTTATTACTGTATCCCCAAAACCTAGAACAGTGCTGGTACTTAATAAACTTCCAATATTTGTTGAATTAATGAGTAAGGAAAGAAAGAAGTTATTACTTCAGAAAAATAGTTTCTAAGGAGAATTCATGTATGCTTCACATCTGACTGTTGATAAACCATGCATGTATACTTTTGTTAATTTTATTAGCAGACTAAATAATCCAAGTATTGGAAAATAAGAGTAAATTCCTTTGCTCTACAAGTGGTTGTTGTTAGGTGCTCATAGCGAGCCTCTAAACAGTGCCTCTGAACTTTGTCCTATCCTGTTCTATCTTCAGAGAAATCATTTGACAACTGAATAAAACCCACTGGGCCAACTGGTAGCATCATGATGAACAGTGAAATGATTGAAACTATTATAAGCTTCAGCTTACTTGACTCCACAAGCAACATTCTTGGTATCAGCAGCCAATAAATAAAAAGATGTAGCACTTTGGGAAAATCTGCTGTCAGGTACCTCTCCAGAGTAGTGAAAAGCATCAGTCTAGAGACTAAGGTGCACCTGATCCAGGCTATGGTCTTCGTAATTACTTGCTATGCATCAGAGACAATGACTAAGAATGATCAAATTAATGCCTTTGAGTTGTGGTGCTGGAGAAGGGTACTGAATATACCATGGACTGCTAAAAGAACAAACAGGTTCATCCTGTAGAAGGTGAAACCAAGCTGTTCCTTAGAAGCAAGGATTTTGAAGCTTTGTCTGACATACTTTGGGCATGTTGCAAGGAGTGGCAGATTTTGGAGAGGGACACCATGACTGGAAAGGTAGAGGGACAGTCTGAGAGAGGAAGACCCTCGATGAGATGGATTGACTCAGTGACTGGGGTAATGGGGGTGGGTGTGTCAGAGACAATGAGGTTGGCTCAAAATAGAGCAGGGTTCAGGGCCGCTATACATAGGGTCACTATGAGTCACAAGTGACTCGACAGCACATAACATCCCACACTGAAACTCAAGCCTTGACATTTTTCCTCAGTCTTTTGGCTTGAGAAATGGTGTGTCTGTTCTTTCCTGCTGGTTTTCTAACGCCAGGTCTTTCCTTGTTTCACAGTTTTGCTTTACTTTGCCTTTTCAAACCACCCTTTGAAATTTTCTACTTAATCATTTCTTCCATTCATTTTAGCTACTCTGTTATAAAGCAAGTTTTAAAGACTCAAGTGACATCCATTTTGGTCTTTTTTTTTTCTTTCCTGTTTTAACCAGAGTGCTCTGTAGAGTCAAGGATGGTGAAGCATTGTTTCACGGACTTTGGGCATATTGTCCTTCGAAAAAGACATTATGCTGGGTAAAGTGGAGAGTCAAAGAGAGGGAGACTCTCTACAAGATGGATTGACAGAGTGACTGTAACAGGGTGCTTAAGTGTATCAGAGATGGTGAAGATGGCAAGGTTCAAATCTGTTCTAAGAATTGCTGAGTCATAGTCCACTCAACAGCACCTAATAACAACATACATATGCACATTTTCAAACAAATAATATCTCAGTTATCTAGTGATGTTATAGCAAAAATACCACAAACTATTAGAAAAATCAGGAAATTCAGAGTGCTGGCTCAAGGGGAAAGCTTTTTTTTTTCTCAAGTCTAGAGGAAGGAATGCGAGAGCCATGAATGAAGGAAAATTAGAAATTGTTAAGAAAGAAATGGAACGCATAAATATTGACATATTAGGCATTGGAGAGATGAGATGGACTGGCATGGGGCAATTTGAATC
>NW_006399907.1:7870526-7890113 GCF_000299155.1 Elephantulus edwardii | reverse complement strand
GGTTGGCGCAGGATAGAGCAGGGTTTAGGGCTGTTGTGCATAGGGTCGCTATGAGTCGGAAACGACTCGACGGCACATAACAACAACAACAACAGAGGAAGATCCTTATCCTATGAACCTCTGCTTTCTGTTAAGTTCCTTACAGACTTCTAAGTGTCTTGGCCCCATGTCTGCTTGCTTGTTTAAACTCTTTAATAAAAGATATTATCTCTGGACACATGCCACATTAATCCTATCTCTGTAATTAAGATTATAACCACAGGCATAAGGGAGCTCTGGTGGCCTAGTGGTAAGAACCTGTCCTGCAATCCCAAAGGCATGCAGTTCATATCCACCAGCTGCTTCTTGGGAGGAGGAGGGGCATTCTCCTCCTATGTCATTAACTGCTTTTGCAAACCCTCTAGAGGGTTATCTGAGAGTTGGTTCCAACTCGACAACACACAACAGCAATATAGAACTGAGGGTTTCTAACTCATTTGGTGTCACAGTTTTTAATCTGTAACGCATAGCTTTGGAAGCAGGAGCGGCATCCAATTCCGTGATAGCTTGCCTCCAGAAACCCTATGAACCTGGAGAGAAGATGAGAGACACACAAGCTTTGAGGACTCTCCTTCATAGGGTCACTATGAGTCGCCTGCGACTCGACGGCACTTAACAACAAGAAGACATAGCATACTATATACACATTTCAGATTACTTTTTCACACTTGCTACAGGGGTTTTTTTTAATTATTAATATATAAAATCCTGAAAATCTGGGGCATCCAGTTGTGGGAAACTAATTACTAGCTGACCTTAGTAACAGGAGGCATCAGAAGGTATGAACTTACAGAGTATGGAAGAAAGACTGCAATCTGTTTTTCCCCTTGTCAACTGAAGCTCTAACTGGGTGCTGTCCCGTTGATTTTGAGTTATGGTGACTCCATGCGTATCAGGGAGAACCGTGCTCAGAGGATTTTCAGTGATTACTTGTCAGAAGGGGATTGTCAGCCCTTTGTTTGAAGAACCTCTTCAAAAATAAAACAAAAGCCTATTGCCATTGACTAGATTCTGACCCATAATAACCCTGTAAGACAAAGAACTACCCCCGAAAAGACTTTCCACGGCTAGAATCATCATGGAAGCAGACTGCCCCATTTTTCTTCCATGGAGTGACTAATGGGTTCTAACTTTAACCTTTGAGTTACCAGTCGAGCACTTACCACCGCAGTGACAGGGCTCCTTAAAGAGTCCCTGAGTGGGTCACATGCCAAGCTTTTGGATTTGCAGTACCGCATATTAAACGTGCACCACTCAGGGAGGCTCTAAACCAAGCTCAGACCCACTGCCACCAAATCAACTCCAACTCTGGTACAGACCTGTCCTTTAGGAGCCCTATCACTGTGAATCTTTATGTTGTTATATACCCTTGAGTCAGAAAGTGGCAAATTGCTCAGAAGATTATCCATTGTTGTCCCATGGAGCATCTGGTCCATTCAAACCGTGTCCTTTTGGGTTGGCAACTCAATTCCTAACAGCTAGGCCACAGTTGTTAGGTGCTGTCAAGTGGAGTATGACACCGAGTGACCGTATGAACAACAGATCTGAACCCTGTCCTATCCTGTCCCTTCCTCATTCTTTCTGACATACTTGAGTCCTTTGCAGCAGTCACTGAGTCAGTCCAGCTGGTTGAGGGATTTTTCACTCATCCTCCACTTTTCCAAGCATGATGTCTCTCTCCAAGGAATAGCCTTTCCTAACCACATGCCCAAAGTATGTGGGATGAAACTTTGTTATGTGTGCTTCCAAGGAGCACATTGGTTGTACTTTTCCCAAGAACTGCATCTTGGGAAACTTCCCAAGTTGTGTGTTCTTTTTGTAGTGCATGGGATATTGAGTACTCCTCTCCAACACCACAGTTTAATTCTTCTGACCAAAGGAGGACACCAGAGCTCCCTATTGAAGCATTAATGGAAATAAAAATCACAGGAAGGAAGGATATGGTTGCATTGTTAGTGGTAGTTAATATCAGAAAACAAGGTATGTATGCGTGGTTGAATGGAAAACCAATTTGCTTTATAAATCATCATTCAAATCAAAAGAAAAAAATCTTTTCAGAAGCAAATTGTTCAGTCTCTCTCCTGGGAAGCAGCTGGTAAATTCAAAACATACACATTTAGTTAAGATCTGCACATTTTCATTATTGTGCCACCAAGCCTTTTTAAAAAGGATCCCTGGTAGCATAGTGTGTAGTGTATTGGGCTGCTAATCAAAAGGTCAGCAGTTCAAATCCATCAACTGCTTCAGAGAAATAGGTAATCCCCTCTCATAAACACAGCCTTGAAAACCCAATGGAGAGTCGCCACAGTTGGAACTCACTCAACAGCAGTGGTGGGTTTGTTGTGGTTATGTGCCTTTGAGTCTCCTATGACTCATAGCAACCTGATGAACAATGGCTCTGAAACTTTTACTATCCTGAGCCAGTTTCACCACCTCTGACACATCTGCCCCGGTCACTGTGTCAATCCATTTCATCCAAGGTCATCTGCTCCCATATCAACCCTCTACCCTTCCAAGCATGATATCCTTCTCCAAGGACTGGTCCCTCTGGTGGTCCCTCCCAAAGTATGTGAGACAGGATTTCAAAAGCATTGTCTCCAAGGAGCAGCCTTGTTTCACCTCCAGAATAAACCTGTTTATTTGCTAGTCCATGGTATGGTCAATACTCTACTCCAGCACAACACAAAGGGATTGATTCTTCTTCTGTCATTCTTAGTCACTTTCCAGCTTTCTGATGCATAGCTAGTGATTGAGAAAACTATGGCCTAGAACAGGTACACCTTAGTCTCTAGACTGACAACATTACAGACTTTTCAAAAGACACTCATCTTTTGATATCCTGACTTCTGGTGCCAGGAGTGTTGATTGTGGATCTAAGCAAGGTAAAATTGTTTAAAAACTTAATCTTTTCTCCATCTATCATGATACTTCGTTCATAGGCTTTTCAGAATGAATGGCCAATCCTTCTTTTTAGTCTGTCTTGACCTGGGAGCTCTACTAAAACCTGTCCACGTTGGATGACTCCTCTGGCATTTGTCACACTGGTGGCACAGCGTTTGGCATCCCAGCACCCACAAGTTACCTCAGTATAGCAAACTGACAGAGAAGTGCTGTACGGACTAGAACAATGATAAGCAAGGATACAGATACCCAAGCCTCAAAGCAATACGCAGATCATTCCCCCTGTACAACAAACTGACAGATAAGTCTCAAAGTGTAGGAAGCTCCCAAGTCCAAAGCAAGATGGTGAAGCTTCATCTTGTATACTTTGGGCATGTTGTTAGGAGAGGCTATTCACTGGAGAAAGACATCATATTTGGAAAGGTGGAGGGACAGCAAAGGAAAGAAAGCCTCTCAACTGGATGGGTTTGACACCTAGCAGCAGTAGACTCAAGTGTGTCAGACTGTGAAGCTGGCACAGGGTAGAAAAGGGCTTAGATCTGTTGTTCTGAACTCAAGAGGGTTGCTATCAGATGGACTCAACTTGACAGCACCGAAACAACATCATGATACGGACAATTGACCCAGTGGTTAGGATATTTGTTTTCTTGATGTTGAGATACAATCCATATTGAAGGCTCTTGTCCTGACCCTCTGGAGCAAACATTTCCTCAGGTCCTCATTTTTGGTGAGCAAGGTTTTGTCATCTGCATAACACAAGTTGTTGAAAAGTCTTCCTCCAATCCTGATACCACATTCTTTTTCATAAAGTCTAGTCTTGCGAATGATCTGTATCTAGATTGAAAAATATGAAGAAAGGATACATCCAGATGCACTTGTTTATTTTGAACCATGCGGTGTTGTGCCCTTGCTCTGTTCAAATAATAGCTTCCTGGGCTAGGTATAGATTTCCTATGAGCACAATCAAGTGTTCTGGGATTTTCATTCTTCTCAATGTTAGCTACAATTTTTTTGTAATCTACACATTTAAATGCCTGATGACTCAGACAGGAGCCTGAGTCATCATATTAGGGGTTACTTACAGGCCTCACCTCACAGCCCCTGGGGATTAGGGAATGGGTTTATGAACTAAATATTGTTAGGCATCTAATGTATTTTTTTCTTTTAATGCAATGACTCTTTAAGGTAAGGTTTATTAATTTCATTACCACTTCACATATGAGAAAGCTAAACTCTGTGTAGTTTAGTCTTAAAAATCCCTACTAGAAAATGACAGAGATCTTGACTCAAAAGCCCAGATGTAAACCCTATTAACTCCATCTTTGATATTTATTCATTTTTTAAAAAAACATAGAATTCAACTATTCTACTTAAATTACAAGACCACCATGAGGTGTTATCTTTACTGTAATCATATTCCTGTAACAGTAAAACTAAAGGAAAGAAATAATTGCAAATAGTGGGGTTTTTTAGGTGCCCTCAAGTTGAGTCTGACCCATAGCATCCTGTCTTATGCCATCCTCATCATCTGTGACATACTTGAACCCATTTGCTGCAGTCACTGTGTCAATCCATCTGGTTGACGGTCATTTTTTTCTCCAACCCTCCACCTTTCCAAGCATGCAAGAATAGGCTACCTTAACAACATACCCAAAGTATGTGAGACAGAGCTTCACCATGCTTGCCTCCAAGGAGCACTTTTTCCAAGATATGTTTGTTCTTTTGGGAGTCCATGGACTATTCCATTCTCTTCTCTAAAACTAGAAGTCAAAAGCATTCATTTTTTTTTCTGTCATCCTTATTCATTGCTCAGCTCTCAGATGCATAGAAAGTGTTTAAAAATACTATGACCTCAATCAGGTACACTTTAATCTTCAAACTGACATCACTGCTCCTCAGTAATTTGCAGAGGACCCTGACTACAGACTTTCCCAATGCAGTACATCTGCTGACTGATGGTACTAAGGGTATTGATTGTAGATCCAAGCAAGATGGAATTGTTGACCATTTCAATCTTTCCTCCATCCATCATGACATTGTTTATCAGTCCAATGGTGAGAATTTTTTGTTTCCTTGGTGCTGAGATGTAATTCATGTTGGAGGCTGTATTTTTTTTTTATCTTCTAAAGCAAGTGCTTCAAGTCCTCCTCACTTTGAGCAAGCAAGGTTGTATCAGCTGCATAATCCGTTGATGAGTCTTACTTCAATCCTGATGTTACTTTCTTCTTCATAATCTAGCTTCTCTAATGATTTGCTTAGCATACAGATTGAATAAATGTGGAGAAATGACACAACCTGGAAGCACACCTTTCTTGTTTTTTCAAACCACGCAGTGTTCCTTTGCTCTGTTTGGACAATAGTTTCTTGATCTAGACATAAATTTTGTATGAGCACAATTAAGTGTTCTGGGATTCTCATTCCCCTCAATGTTAGCCATAGATTATTGTGATCCACACAGTCAAATGTTTTTACATAGTCAATAAAGCATAAATAGACATTCTTCTTGTATTCTCTGCTTTCAGACAGGATCCATCTGACATCAGCAGTGGTGCCATGGCCTCTTCTAAACTCAACTTGAAGTTATAGCAGTTCTCTATGTACTGTTCTAGCCATTTTTTAATTCTATTTAGCAATATTTTTCTTTCATGTAATATTAATGATATTGTTTGGCAATTTGCACATTCTGTTGAGTCACCTTTCTTGTGAATGGGAACAAATATGGATTTCTTCCCAACCAGTCAGTCAGATGGCTGTCCTCCAAATTTCCTGGCATAGACTGGTGAGCACGTCCAGGACTGTCTCTGTTAGTTAAAACATGTCAGTTGCATAGTCATAACCTTACTTTTTGCTAATGTCCTCAGTGCAGCTTGAAGTTCTTCCCTCATCCACGGTGTCTCTTGATCTTAGAGTACTTCCTGAAATATTTCAGTGTTGACTAATTCTTTTGGTACACTCACTCTGTATTCTCTCTAAAAATAGCAAGGGCAGCCTGGGGATGGTAAGTCTGACTGACCTCTTATCAACTCCACAACAGGGAACTGCCCCTACCAACACTATCCACAATGTAAAGCCAATTCCCATGAGGTCAGACTGCTTTCACACCTTATTCTACCAATTCCAGCAGCAATCCTACTGTTCTATAGGGTCAAATCCATTGCAGTAGCTTACAGACCACATAGAGACATTCTCCCAATTATGAAGTTTATAAGGGAAGTTAACAGGACAGAATTTCTTAGTCAGGTCAGCTTTTGAAGTGTGCTCACAGGCCCTTCAGACTTGTGGCTTTAGGTCAGTATTACAAAATTCTCTTTAGTCTTGCCAATTATGATGTCTCTCCTCTAAGTTCTCCAGCAAGTTGAGGTAAAGGCCCCTGGTTCTGGTTCCATAGGGTAGCAGTCCCAGATCAGCTGTGTCTCATGTCAGGTCTCTGGCTCTCTGCTGCAGCTGCTACTGCTCTCCTCCAGGTATGGCTGGTAAAACAATCTTTGGCCCCAAAAGGCAGACACTGCCTTATTTGCTAGTAGTGAGATTCTCAAATTCTGATGCTGGATCTGCTCAATTTAATGGTGAGATTAGTCATCCCTTTGTGGACAGGCTAACACAACCTATTTGCAAGTCCCTACCCATCCACATCACAATGTTAAATCAATGGATAGGAAAGCCTTTGGAACAATAAACCCTTGACACCACACCTTCCATCTTCTCCTCCTCCTCCCATCTTCTTTTGATGCTTCCTGGCCCATTCAATATGTTATCCATAGCATCTTTCAGTATTGTAACTCATTTGGATTTATTTTCCAAATTCTTTCAGTTTAAGAAATGCTGAGTTTTTCCATTTGTATTCTCCAAACTCCAGCTCTTTGCACATTCCTTTATACTAAAATTTGCTTTGTCTTGTCAAGCTGCCTTTTTAAATCTTCTATTCAGCTCTTTTACTTCAGCATGTATCTCTTCCCTTGGTTTTGGCTTCTTAACACTCTAGTGCAATTTTCAGAGTCTCCTTTGACATCTATTTTGGTCTTTTCTTTCTCCTCTGTCTTTATATGACCTTTTGCTCCCTTCATGGATGATACCCTTGATGTCACTGCACAACCCTTCAGACCTTCACTCATTTGTGTTCAATGCCTCAAACCTATTCTTAAGATTTGTAAGCTCAAGTGGGATAGACTCATGGTTGTAGTTTGGTTCTTTCAGATTTGTCTTAATATTCTTCAGCTTCAATTTGAACTATCACACAAGTAAATGGCAATCTGTTCTACAGTCAGCACATGGTTTTGACTGCTGATACTGAGGTTTCCCAATGATTCTTTCCACACATGTAGTCAGTCTGATTCCTGGGCAATTTATCAGGTGAAGTCCACCTGTCATTCACCATTTATATTTTTTTTTAAAAAGGTATTTGTGATGAATAAATCATTATACAAAATTCTGTCATTCAATTTCCAGACTCATTTCTGCCACCAACTCTGTACTTTCCAACTACCAATACTTCTTCATGTTTTCCTACTTTTGCATTCCAGTCACCAATCTTCATTAAGTAATCTTGATTATATGCTTCATCAATTTTGGACTGCAAAGTATAGTAAAATTCAATTTCCTCTTTCCAATTTTCCTGCCCTTGCTGAGTCCCTGGGCCATGAGCAGGGATCCAGCACCTGGAAGACAGCAGTTTTGACCCCATTCCAGCCTTGCTAGGCCCTTGAGCCTTGAACTGGGATTAGCACCAGGGAGGGAGCTGTTTCAACCCCACCATGGGCCTCAGCTGGGGCCTGCACCATGGTATTTGTATGCCTAATTTGTTTTTCCATTTCTTTAACAATGTCCAATTTTCCTACATTCATTCTTCTACACTCCACATTCTTACAACTGTTCCTCCTTCATGTTAATAACATATGAGCAAGAGTCTATGGTGATGAAGGAGGAAGTTCAAGTTGCTATGAAGGAATTGGCAAAAAACAAGACTCCAGGAGTTGACAGCATACCAATTGATTTATTTCAACAAACAGACGCTGCCCTGGATGTGCTAAGTTGTGCCAAGAAATATGGAGAACAACCAGCTGGCAAACTGACTGGAAAAGATCGATATTTGTTCCCATTCCAAAGAAAGGTGACCCAACAAAGTGCGGAAATTATCAAACAATATCATTAATATCACACGCAAGCAAGATTCTGCAAAAAATTATCCAAGAACATTTGGAACAATATGTCAACAGAGAATTGCCAGATGTGGAGGCTGGATTTAGAAGAGGTCATGATACTAGGGATCTAATAGCTAATGTAAGATGTATCTTGGCAGAAAGCAGAGAATACCAGAAGAATGTGTATCTGTGCTTCACTGACTATGCAAAGGCTTTTGACTGTGTGGATCACAACAAGCTGTGGCTGGCTCTGAGAAGAATGGGAATGCTAGAACATTTGATTGTGCTAATGCGAAACCTATACTTGGACCAAGAGGCAGTCGTCAGAACAGAGCAAGGAGACACTACATGGTTCAAAATCAGGAAGGGGTCCATCAGGGATGTATTTTGTCTCCATAACTTTTCAATCTGTATGGAGAACAGATCCGAGATGCTGGGCTGTATGAGGAGGAATGTGGCATTAGGATTGGTGGAAGAGTCATCAACAACCTATGTTATGCGGATGACACAAATCAACAACTTATGTTATGCAGATGACAGAACCCTGCTTGCTGAAACTGAGGAGGACCTGAAGCACTTGCTGCAGAAGGTCAAGGACTGCAGCCTCCAATATGGATTGAGGCTCAACGTCAAGAAAAAAAAGATTCTCACCATTGGGCCAATTGGCAGCATCACTATAGATGGTAAAGAGATTGAGATACAGTAGCAGCAGCCAGGAAATCAAGAGATGAATTGCATTGGGAAAGTCAGCTGTGAGGGACCTTTCAAGAGTATTGAAGAGCAATAACATCAGGCTGGAGACTAAGGTGCACCTGATTCAGGCTATAGTCTTCGCAATTACATGCTATGCATCAGAGTTGGACAGTGAAAAGGGATGATAGAAAGAGAATTGAGTTGTGGTGCTGGAGAAGAGTATTGAATATACCATGGACTGCTAGGAGAACAAACAGGTCCGTCCTGGAAAGGGTGAAGCCAGAATGCTCCTTGGAGTCAAGGATTCTGAGGCTTTGTTTAACATACTTTGGGCATGTTGCAAAGAGGGACTGGTCCTTGGAGGGGAACATCATGTTTGGGAGAGTGGAGGGATGGTGCAGGAGAGGAAGACCTCTCGATTCTGTGAGTGGAGTGGTTGGAATGAGTGTGTTTGAGATGGCGAGGATGGCACAGGATAGAATGGCATTTAGGGCTCTTGTACGTAGGGTTGCTATGAGTTGCAAGTGACTCGACAGCACATAAGAACACCAACAATTTGCTATTAGAGGTACAACACTTATCTGTTATTTTGTTGTTGTTAGGGAAATTATTTGTTGACAATTACTTTATAGTTTCAGTGTGTATATGCTTGCTTGCTTATCATTTGCTCTTATTAGTACAGCACTTGTCTGTCAGTTTACTGTACTGGGGCAATTTATGGGTTGCCATTCACAATTACTTGCTATGCATCAGAAAGCTGGACAATGACTAGGGATGAGCTGTGATGCTGGATAAGGGTATTGAATATACCATGTACTGCTTAGAAGAACAAACAGGTTTGTCCTGGAGAGGGTGAATCCAGGCTGCTCCTTGGAGGCAAAGATTCTGAAGCTCCATCTGATATGCTTTGTTGCAAGGAGAGACCAGTCCTTGGAGAGGGACGTCATGCTTGTGAGGGTGGGGGACAGTGCAGGAGAGGAAGACCATGGATGTAGGCATTGTAGGCATCTGTGAGATGAGATAGACTGGCATTGGTCACTTCCACATGACCTGATAATGAAAAACAAAGGAAGAATGATGTCGCAAATATTATAATTGTGGATATTGTTATTTCACATCAAGTACGACTCATAGCAACCCTTTGAACAACCAATCTGAACAGTCATAGCCCACATAGATTTGTACTATTAGCATTAATAGAAATGCAGAAGTAATTACATGACAGAGGTTGACAAAACTCTTAACGGCGATTATTTTTTAAAACAAGATTTTCCATAAAATATAATTTTTTATTTTTTTTTTAAACTGGAGAAAACCCCACCCATATGCAGCAAACTTTTATGGTTAAATGTATCCACACTTGAGAGCACTATGAAATTCAAGGCTGAAAATCCCACACTGTGCTTGTTGTCAGTCCATTGTTTTCCTGTCTGGTAGCCTCTGGGAGTGAATATTCTACCACTTTGCGTAGTTGATTCTGAATGCTATGTTCACTGAACTGGGGTCGCCCAGGGTCACCAATCAGTATTTGAGTTTTGTGGGTCCAAAAGCATTTCTTCAGCCATCGATGAAGACTATCTGCAAGGCTTTCATCATAAAACATATCCCCAAGAACAACAAGGTCCCACTTATCTTGTTCCAAGTCCAAAATGTTGCTGGTTAAAATGGGGAAAGGATTCACCTGGTTCAATTCACAGTTTAGAGCAATGGCGATTCCTGCAACTTAAAAAACACACACACACACCCAGCACATAATCAAAATATGCGAGGCTATTTTAATTCCCTATTGATTAATTTGAGTAGCAAATTTCCTAACGACATCTTTTTATCCTCCTCCCATTTTTCTCTTTTTTGTTGTAACTGTTTTATAAAGAAGCCTATATATGCTAGCATATGCCATTGTTTACTACTATTTCCAAAAATATGGCAGGCTACATCCTGAAAACAAACAAAAACATGCTAAAGAATACCTAGAAATATTGAGATCTCTTTATTTGGCTTAGTATCCAAGAGGTTTGGCTTGCTACAGCTGTATTAAGACACGGGAAAACAAGTGCAGGGCCTGAGCAAGGTGGCAGGTTAGCACTGAGGCCCATGTATAAAATAAGAATCCGCAAAGGACTATTCCTCAGTAAATAAGAAGAAAGTTCAAAAATAAAAAATGTATCTGCCAAAGCCTCTAATGGAATAAAAATCTCCCCCAAGACCTAGGCCTATCCTCACTTTGGTCTTGGGGCTAGTAAGTGCTGCTTACAGATTTCAGGAAATTGCTAGCCTAGAAATTAAGAGTAGGTACTCCTTCCCAGGTTGGTATTACTCTGAGATGTCTGGCAGAAACATACAAATCCTCTTGGGTAAAACACACCTTTGACTCAGATCTCACAGGATTTCCACAGGTAATAATCTCACTAGAATATAAACTCACAATCTCAGAGTACATACAAAATATTGCTTGCAACAACCACCATGTGGCTAATCCAAATTTACCCTGGAGAGGGGGAAAGGAAAGAAAAGAGCTTTAAATATGAAATCCTTACTTGGGTCTATGTCATTGGCCAAGATCCTTGATGCTCCACTCATTTTAGCAGCAATAGCTGTAGCTCCACATCCACTCCCAAGGTCTAACACCGATTTTCCTCTGACAATGTCAGGATTATCCAAAAGATACCTAAATGAAGAAGAAATATGGACAAATTAGAGGGATAAGAGGTCAGTGAGAGGTATCAAATAATGTCTTTGGGTTGGCTGAACACAGAAGAATTTAGCAGAACTTGGTGGAATCTTAGCAAGTCTGGCCTCAGGAGAGTAGGACAAAATGTCATCTTTCAGAGCTGAGCTCAAGCAGCCGCAAAAAAGCCCAGTCATCTGGTTTTTTTCAACAGGTATGAAGAACATTTCCATACAAATCGGGCGTTTCATGTCAATTTTAAAAGAAAAAAGCACTGAGCAAATGAAAGAATTTTTTTTTTCAGTGAGAAAAGTGAACTGGGAGGTGGGTAGGGAGGAAAATGTGCAACAATGAATGAATGGAAATGCAAATTCTCTGTAAATTTTTGTTAAAATCTCAATTAAAATAATAATTAAAAAAATTACTGAACACAAAGCTCCGTCTCACATACTCTGTGTTTGTGGCCAGGAGGCCCTTGAAGAGGGACATCATATGCAGAAGTGTGGAGGGACGGTGCAGGAGAGGAAGACCCCAAATCAGATGGATTGATACAGTAACTGGAGCTAAGGGTGTAGGTGTGTTGGAGTCAGTGAGACTGGCAGGCTTCAGAGCTATTATACATAACAGGGTCTCTACATGTCACCAGCAACACAACACCACATAACAACAGCAACATAGGCTAGCAAAATGTTGCCATTATCGAGACTACGCTTGCTAGATCCAAAATTCACAATTTCCTATCAATCATTCTTAAAGTGATTTTTACCTGCTTCCTGAATTGTACTACAACATCTCTGGGAAAGTACAACTTAAATCTAGGTCCACTACAGAATCTGGACCAATGTTGACTAGTTGACCAAGTAAGTGAAGATGGACAGGGTAATAGTAAAACAGTGAGTACCAACTGGCAGTGGGTTTAAGTATCAGAGATGAACAGGAAATAGTGGGGACCAGGTGAAGTAGGAATAGATATTAATGCCTTTTTAGAGGGACAGTAGGAACAGATATAAAAACAAAGATTGTTACCACTAGACTAACTGGCAGCAACAAGATGGAGACTGAGACTGGAGGCTAACGTTGTTAACAATTTCAACTTGCTTGCTTCCACAATCAACACTCTAGGCACTAGCACTCAAGAAATCAAAAGAAAATCTGCTGTCAAGGACCTCTCCAGAGTGCCAAAGAGCAAAGATGTCAGTCTAGAATCTAAGGAGTGCCTGATTCAGGCCATAGTCTCTGCAATTACTTTTCATGCATCAGAGAGGTGAACAGTGAGTAAGGCTGACAGAAGAATTGATGCCTTTCAGTTGTGGTGCTGAAAAAAGTATTGAGCATACCATAGACTGACAAGAGAACAAACAGGTCTTTCTTAGAGAGGGTAAAACCATGTTGTCCCTTGGAGGCAAGGATTTTGAAGCTCCTTCTCACATAATTTGGGCATATTGCCTCTTTGGAGAGGACTGTAAGGATGGTGCAGGAGAGGAAGACCCTGGATAAGATGGACTGACACAGTAAGTGGGGTAATGGGGGGCAGGTGTGTTGGAGACAGATTGGCTCAAGATAGGAAAGAGTTCTGAGCTATCGTGCATAGGGTTGCCATGAGTCTCAAGTGACTCCAAAGCACATAACAGTAACTAGTTAATTTTTTTTGGGGGGGGGATTTTATTTTTTTATTCTTTTTTTATTTTATTTTATTAATTTTAATGAACATTTACAGAGATTTTCGATTTCCATTCATTGTTGCACTTTTCTCCCGACCCATCCCCCATCCCTCCCCCGCCCCGGAGTTCGTTCCTCTCTTTGAAAAGTAAAAGAAAAATTCCTTTATTGGTATACAATGCCCTCGCCTGCACCCCCCCCCCCCCGCCCTGAGTACACTCTACTATGCAACCTTAATTCTGGACTCTTTTGATAACCACAATACCCTATCATATATCGCTTTTAAACTGTTCTCCCTCTAATTTGTTTCAATGCAGTATACATAATTTATCCAGTTTTTCTCAGTCTTACCCCAACCCTGATGTCAGTCCTATAATACAACAGTGGCACTATGCAGTATTTGTCTTTTTGTGACTTAGATATTTCACTCAGCATAATGTCCTCTAGGGTCACCCATTTTGAATAATATTGCATGAGGTAGCTAGTTAATTTTACTAGCTGTTCCCACTCAGAAATCGCGGGATCCCAGATATTCCTGGGATATTCTGGTTTTCTAAACAGAGTTGATTTTTACAGGAAATATCTCATTTTAAGTGCAATGATCATTTCTTCAACTTAAAAATAAAACGCACATAATCAATCTGTACCTACTGATTATAGATAATATACTTAAGGCTTCTTTATAAAAACTTTCAATAAAAAGAAAAAAGATATTGCTAGAAAATTTTCTATTCTGATTAACCAATAAGGAATTAAAATAGCTTAGTAGGTACTGACATCACAAAATTCAGACCAAAACATATCTGTACATCATCAGTTTATTCTTTCTGATTTAGTGGGTAAGGAGCTACACTGCCAACCCTAAGGCAAGTGGTTCAAATCCACCAGTTGCTTCACAGGAGAAAGAGAAGCAATCACCTTTCTTGCAATTTACAGCCTTTGAAAGGCCACTGGAGGGGTCAGGTATGAGTCTGGTCCAACTCAACAGCAATGAGTTTCTTCTGAATTATTAAGGAAGTCAATCAGGAATGTTATTGTTAGATGTCATCGAGTTTAACTCATAACGACCCTATGAAGAACCAATCTGAACTCTGTCCTGTCTGTGCCATCCTCACAACTCCAACACACTCAAGTCCACTACTGTAGTCACTATGTCAGTCCATCTGGTTGAGGAACTAATTAAAGACTGAGAATTTTTCAAAAATTCAACTCATGTCTATTACCCAACTCAGATGAGGAGATTGTCCATCTTTGCTTACGGAGCCCCGGTGGATCAGAACAACCAGAGGCCCTCACCGCTGGTTAGCAGTACAACTCCCCTTGGGCTGCACCACCAAAGTTCCCTTAACAATTTAGCAGAAACTGGAGTCACTGGGTAATACCTGGAAAATTTTCAGTCCCTGAGATTCCTCTTAAGGGATATGTTTCCATTTACAGGTAGTACACTTAACACAGTGTTATTGCTTGTAAGTGCCTTTAAGTTGGCTCTGGACTACAGCAATTCTGTACAATAGAGGAGGAAGCATTGCCCGTTGTTGCTGCCACAGTATCAATCCAACTGTCTTCTGCTGACCAAGCATGATGTCTTTTTTCAGGGACTGGTCCCTCCTGAGAACATGGTCAAATCATGTGAGACTCTCAACAATCAAGCTTCTATGGGGTATTCTGCTATACAGAATTGAGCATGGTCAATAAAGTACAAATAAACATCTTTCTGGTATTCTCTATCAGCAAAAATCTGATGCTAGCCCTCATTCCACACCCTTTCTTGAATCCAGCTTTAATTTCAAGCAGTTTCCTGATAGGAGAGAATGAGGATGGAGTTGACAAAAAAAGGGGGGGGGGAATCTATAGCAGCCTTTAAAGTTGCCATTTTCAATTATGACCATACCTAGACAGGGCTTGGCCTCCTGGCCAGTAGATAGCCCAGTAAGGATCACTGTAGGGCCACAGGTCAGCTCGTTCCCACCAGAACTTGCATCTGGGAGTTAAAAGTCTCAAATGGATTTCAGGAGTGAGGCTGCCACTGCTGGTCACCTCAGTGTTCTCCTCCAGGAAAGCTTTCAGTTCAGGGTCCAAAACGCTTCCAGGTTCTCTCCAAGGGTGGTGGCTCCAGGGAAACAAGCGGACACCACTGCTTCTCACAGCCCTCAGAAAATGACTGCAGCCATTCGTGGGAAATACTTTCCAGCTCAGCCTCAAAGCCATTAGTCCACTTCCGAAGCCAGGACTGCTTTGTTGTCAGGACTGCTGTTGATTAGGGCTGCTCCTCATGGGAAGGGCACTAAACTCAATTCAGGCTCTGGATCTCTAAAAGCAGAAATGACAGTGAAATTTCCAAGGCTGACCAGCGTTTCCAGATCTTAGTATAGTGAAAGTAAATATTCAAAATTACAGTATAAATTCTGTGTCTGACAATTCACAAGTACAAGAGTATCCCAGATGGAAGCACTTTGGTGTATCCACTTAAGAAAACTTACTTTTAAAAGGTAGTGTTTTCATCCTGGAAATCCTTTCATAATTTGGTTTTAGAGCAAATATATAACTATTTGACCCGGAGGGAAAAATCCTCAGAAACATGCCTGTTGCACTAATTATACCTTTAAAATCCACTGATATGTTCAATTAATCACTTGTGTTTAAGCAAGCACTATCCTTGGCAACTATGAACACCTGCCTATAGGAAACTTATATTCTAGTGATACAATAGAGGAGTGAACAGGGCAACCAGAAAGAGCATCTAACTGCCTGTCACTATAAGCCAACCTTGAGTAGAGACAACGATTGAAACTTTTAAGTATGTTTTACTCAGATGCCAGTGATCCAAGAGGAAACAGTGGCATTGATGCTTTAAAGACCATTTCCTGACATCCCACCATCAAAACAGGCCTTTTAAGGGGATGACCAAAAGGAGTAGGTCAAGGGAACAGATTGTGGGAAGGGTCTGGTAAGGAAGTGTTCAGGGGTCCAATGAAATTAATTGTTCCATTATGTTTCTTCCCATGATGGTTGTCAGGTGTTCTGTGTTTGATGTTACAGGTAGTAGTTTTCAGGCTTGCTTGCTGATGGTGGATTCTTTAAGTAATTCCTTAGTTTTTTTATGTCATAGTGACTTGATTGCAAATCCTTAGTTCTTGGATTAACAATCAAACAGCTAGCTGTTGTTTGTGTGTTCGTGGGGTCGAAAGAAGACCAGCGAGAAGAAATGTAGGTTTTCAGAGAGTCACCACTCTTTCAAGACAAATGACACTGAGAGATGGTAATGCCTCTGCTTTTACTAGCAGAAAATCAAAGCTTACAGTAAAACATGATCTAATAGAGTAGGTAAATATTTAACAAATCCTAGGTAATATAGAACAAAGCATAGATAGGCATGAACAATTTTCAAGAAAACATCTTTGTACTCATGAATAGGGTCTTAATGCACTCTTAAGAACCTTATCATGAACTTTAGAAAATAGTCTTTGTCTAACAGAGAACTTTCAGATCCCTTTCACGTTGGTACATGCTCCAGGGAGTATGAGACTGCTTTCAGACCCATCCACTCTTGGTATTGTTTGCCTGCATTGTAGCCAAGTCCATTTGCATGTATTCCTTAGCCGCTAGTAACCCTGTGTGTTCCAGAACGACTCTACAGCTACCTAATCAATCAGTTAAAGGACCAAACAAAGGGGCCTTTTGCTATTCTTATAAATTATGTCTAAGCTCCTTCCACCATCAGTTCTAGCCCTTAATAATGTCTAGCCAAGAGTTATGGAGTGAACAAATTGTTCACGGGGCAGAGGTGTACGAATTACACTGCCTATACTTAGTATTTCAAATGATTGCTGTCATAAAATATTAGTCTAGCCTGTACTCGGATTTTTTTTCTTTAAAACAATGAAATCTATAGACTTATTTGTAGTAAAAGGTTATCAACTCTCAGATTTCTTTCTGAAAATATCTCTGATGATTAGACTTGATCAAGCCTGAGATGAAAAGATTGGCCACAGCAGGACCATCCTTTGATGAGATCAAGTAGAAATGAGGAATAGAAACTCAAACTCTGAAACTGTCCAACCTCTGAGTTGTTCTTATAGCCATAAAGTGCCTTGGTGGTACAATTGTTAAGCACTCAAATGCTAATGAAGCACTGGGTCACAGTTTGAATCCAACAGCTTGAATCCCTCAAGAAGAAAAGACCTGGGCAACTGCTCCTGTAAGGATTATGGCCTCAGATACCATAAGTGGCAATTCTACTCAGTTATCTAGTGTCTCTGTGCATCCGATCAACTCAACAGCACAGTCACCAAAGTGGTGGAGAAATGTTAGAAGCCAGTGAGTTAACTATGACTCATAGTGACTCGATGAACAACACACCTGAGCCTTGTCCTATCCTGTGCCACGCTCATCATCTCTGACACACTAAGCCCATTGCTGCAGTCACTGTGTCAATCCATCTCACTGGAGGTCTTCCTCTTTTTCACTGCCCCTTCACCTTTCCAAGCATTATGTCCCTTTCCAAGAAACAGCCTCTCCTAACAATATGCCCAAAGTAAGAGAGACATTAACTTTCCTTTCCTTGCCTCCTAGGAGTAAAATATCAGAAGGAGCAAGCAGTGGCAAACTGAAGTCTACGTCTTAACACTTCAAAAGGCCAGCAAACCGTTGCCACGTTAAGTACATCATGTGGCTACGTTTTCCATTTCTTGAGAATACACCTATTTAATTCCTCACGTTTTAAACTCTGGTGAAATCTGCAAGTGGGACTTGCCATTTACCCCAGTGGCACCTCACAACATCAAGACTTTTCATTAATTATGCTACATAATCTGATGACTCCCAATTTTGTAAAGCAGTATTGAGTTTTCCCTGTTGTTAGCTGCTTCCCATTCAAGATGTTACTATGACCTACAGAGTGGAGCTGATCCACAGGGTTGTCTTGCCTGCAATCGCTATGGACCGAGATGACCAGGCCTTTCTCCCACACAGCGGCTAGGTGGTTAAAACTTGTTAGTAGGTGATGATGGTTTCTTTGGGTTGTCTCCAGAATCACAAGGTTCAAAAAATAAAGGGAAACAAATAGATTATTTTGGATTGTTATGTCATTTAGAGTGCTGCTTTCTCCTCCCTTTCCAGCACCAATGAGGCATCAGTTATGTAGTATGTGATTATGTGCTGGGTCCCACCTTCCAGTAATCGATAAGAAAAGCTGAAAGAATAAAAAGTGTAAACTAGAGAAGCATGTGTCCTCATTGTTTTCCAGGGGCAAAAGGAAGGCGGGGAGCCGATCTTAAAGGTGCAGACACAGACCTCCTGCTCTTACCTTTCCTTTTTAAACACCGCACAGCAGAGAGAAGCTATAGCACAGGGACACATGGTTGTGAGCGCAGCTTCCCCAGAGCCTGATGGGAGGAGGGAAGGGTGAAGGTCTTGGCTCCACTTCCGACCTCTTTCCCAGCAGCCCTTTCTTCAAGCTTCTCCTCGCTTTCTTAAAGAGACAGGAAGGGCTACAAAAGGCTACTCCCAAAGAGGTGGTTGTCTTCCTCCAAAGGAGCTCCAGTGGCTTAGTGATTCAGAGGTTATGCTACCATAGTTGTTTAATCTGCATGATGCAGGTTGTTGATGAGTCTTCGTCCAATCCAAGTAGATGTCACATTCTACTTCATATAGTCCAGCTCCTGGAATAATTTGTTCAAAATACAAATTGAATAGGTATAGAAAAAGGATACTATCCTTCCCTGATTTTAAATATTGCTATGTTCCCTTGTTCTTTTCTGACAACTGTTTCGTGATCTATGTTTAGGTTTCACATGAGCAAAAGTCGAGTAATCAAAAGACCCATTGAATTGGGAAAATCTGTTGTCAAAGACCTCTCCAAAGTGCTAAAGAGTGTGCCAGTTTAAAGACTAAGATGCACCTGATCCAAACCCCAGTGTTTTCAATTGCTCCCTATACATATGAAAGTTGGACAATGAATGACAGAAAAGTAACTGATGCCTTGAATTGTGGTGTTGGAGAAGAGTACTGAATATGGGCTGTCAAAATAATAAACCAGTCTGTCTAAAAGTACAAACAGAGTGCTCCTTAGAGACGAAGGTAGTGAAATGTCATCTAATTTACTTTGGGCATGTTGTCAGGAGGGGACAGAACTTGGAAACAGACTAGGAGTTGGAGGACTAGAGAAAGACAGGAAGATTCTTGACAAAATGGACTGACGCAGTGACTAAAAATTGGCTGCAGATAGCATATCAAGGACAGTGAGGATCGTGCAGGATAATAAGGCAAGGTTCAGACATATTGCTCAGCAGGCCAAGTCAGAGTGGACTTGATGGCACCTAACAACGTCAGGTACCTCAAGGTGTTTTCTCAAGGTTTCTACAGGCAAAATCTTGAAAGATGCAAGAAACATCAAAAGGAGGTGAAAGGAATACACAGAGTCACTGTACCAAAAAGAATTAGTCAACACTGAACCACTTCCCTAAGGAGCACATGATCAAGAACCAAAAG
>NW_006399907.1:7849419-7851283 GCF_000299155.1 Elephantulus edwardii | reverse complement strand
ATTAAAAGAAGATGGAAGGAATATACTGAGTCATTGTATAGAAAGGAATTGGCAGATACAGAAGAATTTAATGATATAGCATTTGAGCAAGAGCCTATGGTGATGAAGGAAGAAGTTCAAGCTGTTTTGAAGGGAATAGCAAAAAATAAGGCCCCCGGAATAGATGTTATACCAATTGACATATTTCAGCTAACAGATGCTGCCCTGCATGTGCTCACCAAGTTGTGCCAAGAAATCTGGAGAACGACCACTTGGCCAACTGACTGGAAGAGATCTATATTTGTTCCCATTCCAAAGAAGGGTGACCCAACTGAGTGTGGAAACTACTTTTAAGCTTAGGAATCTATTTACTATTGTCTTAAACTTAGAGGTCTGGTAGTGTAGTATGTAGAGTTCTGTGCTGTTAACAAAAAAACAGTTGATATCCACCACCTGCTCCAAGACAGAAAGCTAGACAATCTCCTCCCCTGTGATTTACAGTCTCTGGAAATCTGCTGGAGGGTCAACTATGATTTTATTTCAATTGGACTGCAATGACTTTGACTTTTTTAAACTTATATGAACTTGCTTTATCCCTCCCATTATCAATAGGATTCTTACAAGTCACAGTTGATTTGATAGAATCTAATGCTCCAAAGTACTGAGATCGGCAATGTCAGTTTGAAGGTTAAGGTATGCCTGATTCAGGTCATGGTCTTTCCAATAATTTGCTATGTGCCTGAGAGCTGGACAATGAATAAGTGTGACAGAAGAAAAAAAAATCAATGCCTTTGAGATGAGGTGTTGGAGAAGAATACTGAATATCCCATGGACTGCCAAAACAATAAACAGATATGTCTGACGGAGCCTGCCGTCAGAAAGGACAGGGTTGTGATGACGAGGAGCATAGACTAAAAAAATATATTACACAAGAGAAAGAGTTAGGAGAGGCAGACAGAAAGATTTCTGTAGCCCCAAGTTTATTATTTCCTTTCCTTATATTCTTTTTGCAATGAACAGAAAAATAACTCAGCCTCAAGGCCAACAATACATTTGTTCTGATTTATGAGCCACCTGCTAGCAAGGCTTCCAATTAGCAAGCAAGGCCATTAGAATAGAAGTATAAACAGTCTTTAGGGAGGGACATACCTTTCTGCCCATCCCTGCTTGGCCTTGGGGTTCAAGGAACGGTTAAACTTGGTTTTGCTCCCCTTCAAACATCTGCACAGTAGAAGCTGGCACAAAATAGCTACTTGCATAAAATGGCTGCAGTATGGCTCACTACATATGTCTTGGAGAAAATACAGCCAGAGTGCTTCTAACAGGCAAGGATGGTGAAGCTTCATCTTACCTGCTTGGGCCATGTTGGTAGGAGGGGTATTCCTTAGAAATGGACATCATGCTAGGAAGGGTCAGTGAACAAGACAAATGTAAGGTCGCCAAGTAAGGACAGAAACGCAGTGCAGGCCAAGAAAGACAGTTTATTGAGGAGAAACTTCCAGGTTGGCTTTAGAGTAGAAAATGAGACCCTACTAAAAGTTAGAGAGGGATTTTTTATTCTCTTACAAGGAACTTGGAGAGAGGAATGCTCACAGATTTTTTTACAAGATAGGCAAGTGGGCTAAGGTCCCAGATATCTATTTCTGGGAAGGGAAGTAGAACAGTTTCACATCCTTAACAGAGAGGAAAAACCACAGCTGCTGCTTCCTGTGATTGTATCATTTCCGTAGCCATTCTAGGAAAGGAAGGAAAGGGCTCTTCAGCCCTAATAAGGAAGACCCTCTACCAGATGGATTGACACAATGACTGCAGCAAAGGGCTCAAGGGTGCCAGGGTTGATGAGGATGACACAGGATAAGCTAGGTTTAGGTCTGTTGTTTATAGG
>NW_006399907.1:7846477-7848296 GCF_000299155.1 Elephantulus edwardii | reverse complement strand
CCACAGCAGTGGGCAACGAGCTTAAAGCCCCTGATGGCTCTGGGCGCTGACTCTCACCAGTGGCTATGGATGAAGTCACAGGCGATTTTCAGCCAGCGCCCCCCATGAGCCATTCTTGACTCCACAGCACATAACCACCACAACAGACAGCATTATCAATGGTTATTACAACTGGTTTGGTGGTTCCAGGCGAGAAAGACATGGCGTCTTCTTCTGTAAAGATTTACAGTTTTGAAAACTGTAAGGTCACCCTGAGTTGGAATCAGCAGCAGAAGGTTTAACATGGTTTACAACATGATGTCCTTTTTCAGCAATTAGGCTTTTCTGATGGTATATCCAAAGTAAGTAAAACGTCTGTCCATCTTTGCCTCTAAGGAATATTCTGTTTATATTCCTTCTAAGACAAATTTGCTCTTCTTACAGTCTACAGTATATTCTTTGTCAACACACAATTTAAGTGCATCAACTCTTCTGGGTTTTTGGAGGTTTTTTTTTTACTGTCCAGCTTCCACATGCATATGAGACAACTGAAAAGATTTTAACCCCTACACAGGCTTTTAAAACACAAGTTATCCTCTAAAATTCATTCTAACAGCTGGACTAACCAGAAGTTTGTAAATCATTAGCAAAATAAGATCATAGTGCCATCTAGTGATGATTTATCTTAGCATCAGTTAAATGTGCTCATGAAAAATTTGAAAAAGTAACAACAAAAATACTAAATAAACGAATGGAGACAGCAATCTTCCCACGCTGAGGTATGCTCATTTAGTTGTTAAACAGGAATCACTAGTGAAAATTTGTTCTTTTGGCAGTCCATGGATATTCAGTACTCTTCTCCAACACAAGTCAAGGGCATTGATTCTTCTGCCATCCTTATTCATTGTCCAACTTTCAGATCCACAGGAACCAAGTGAAAAATACGATGGCTTGTATCAGGCACACTTCTGATTTTAAACTTATATCATTGTTCTTTAGCACTTTAAAGAGGTCCTTAACAGCAAATATTCCCAGTGCAACACTCTTGATTTCTTGACAGCTGTTGAAGCCTGCAGGAGCTCAGATATAGTTTACAAGTTTAGGACAATAATAAAAGTCATTTATACAAGGTCCTTTAATTGCTCAGAAATAATTGCCTAAGTTTAGAATGATAGTAAAAACTGCCTATGTAAGCTCCTGCAATCGGATTGCTCAGACATAGCTTATAAGTTTAAGACAATAATAAAAGTTGCCTGTGTAAGGTCCTTTAACCGAATTAATTACCTAGCATGAGACTGTTATCCCAGGAACCAAGGATTTGTGATTACATCACCCTGACATAAAAATTGAGGAAAAATACTTGAAGAATGAACCACAAGCAAGGATGCCTGATGACTACTTACCTGGAATATCAAACACAGGACATTTGAAGACACCAGGGGGGAAAAAACCTTATCAGATCTCTGGATCCTTCCCACATCCCATTTCCTTTACCTGCTCCATTTGGTCACCCCCTTACAAGACTAGGTTTGGGGGACTCTGGTGGCCTAGTGGCAAGAAGCTGCACTGCAATCTCAGAGGTGGTTGTTGTTCTTGTTATGTGCCGAGGAGTCATTTGTGACTCGTAGCGACCCTATGTACAACAGCCCTAAACCCTGCTCTATCCTTTGCCAGTTGCATTGCCTTTGACACACCCATCCGGATTACCCCAGAAGTGTTGTTGTTGTTGTTGTTGTTATGTGCCATCGAATCGCCTGCGACTCATAGCGACCCTATGTACAACAGCCCTAAACTCCGCTCTGTCCTGTGCCAATCGCACTGTCTCTGACACTCCCATCCC
>NW_006399907.1:7844003-7845527 GCF_000299155.1 Elephantulus edwardii | reverse complement strand
AGATTGGTGGACGATTTATCAACAATCTGCGTTATGCGGATGACACAACCCTGCTTGCTGAAACTGAGGAGGACCTGAAGCACCTGCTGCAGAGTGGATTGAGGCTCAACATCAAGAAGACCCCAGAGGTACGCAGTTAAAATCCTCCACCAGATGCTTTGCTGGAGAAGGAGGGGCAATCTCCTCCTGTACCAGTCAGATATGATTTGACAGTACACACACACACACACACACACACACACACAAATAGTAAAATTTAAAGAATAAAAAGAATAGCCTTCATCCTGCGATATCAGAAAAACTGTCTTTTGGGTATCTTTTTTTTCCTCTCAGAGAGCTGACATCTGAATAAAGAATATTTCGTATTCAGTCCTTGTCAATGTTTAATTGGCTTGTAGTGACAGAGAACCAAACACTGTCTTTTTCCAATTAAAATCTTACTATAGATTTTTTCATTTGGGATACAAATTAAATTGCTCACAACATCAATCTTTTATGATGATGATGTTGCCTACTGGCTCAGTGTGAGGATTTTGGGTTTTTTAAAGCGTTGAGATGTAATTACTATTAAAGGTTGTAGTTTTTATGTCCTGTGGCAAATTATTCAAGTCCTCTTCACTTTCAGCAAGCAAAGCTGTGTCATCTGTGTAAGGCCAGTTGTTGAGTACTGCATAATGCAGATGCTTGAGAAGATTATATCCCTTGGACTCCAAAAGAACATACAAGTCTGTCTTGGAAGTGCAACCAGGGTTCTCCTTAGAAGTAAGGATGGTGAAACTTCATTTCAGATACTTTCAAACTTCTAGTCAGGACGGACCTTGGAAAAAGATATCATGCTGGGGAAAGTGGAGGATCAAAGGAAGACCCTCAATAAGATGAATTGACAGTGACTGTTACAATGGGCTTGTCCACATCCAGATTCAGATCTGTTGTTCATTGGGTCACTGGATGTCATAATTGACTCACCAGCACCTAACGACAGTAACAACGAAAATTAGTTAAGATCTCAAATTTAAGAATTATTTCATGTCATCCTTAAACTCCTCTCCTACTCATTTCACTTATATACATAACCCACAACTTATCCACCAGCAAATTCTGAGGGCTCTGCTTTCAAAGTAGATACAGAATCTCAGTATCCCTTACCACCTCCACTATTTCCTCCTTATATAAGCCACCATCATCTCTAGCTGAGGTTGTTGCAATAATTTCCTTATTTCTACCATTGCTCCACTTCAGTCTGTTCTCAACACCTAAACAGAGAAGCCAGATTCTTTGAAGAAGGTGAAGAGACAGGTTACAAGTTAGAGCTTACAACACTGGGCACAAGATTAGCAGAAACTGCCCTGCTGCTTCCCTACATTTTGAGCTGGACAAGTCCAAATACCATCTTAAAAACCGAAGACTTCTCTCTGATTTTTCAAAATGCCCAAGCAGCTAGTTCACAATGTTTCTTCAACTGTTGGATCTGCAGAGCCGGACCCCAATGAGATAGGACGCCAGCACCAATCACTCACGAGAGAC
>NW_006399907.1:7839067-7843543 GCF_000299155.1 Elephantulus edwardii | reverse complement strand
GTTTTATGGCTTCTACCTGAGAAGGGTTAAAAGTTAACTTCCTCATAATCCTTCACAACAACCACCTTAGACCTTAACTTTTAAAATATACTAATAAGTTAATTAAAATGGCCCTGGTGTTAGGGCCCTGTTGTTCTAAGACTTGTTAGGTGCTCCTTATAAATTGTACTCGGCTGGACTCCATGGCAATAATCACAACAAGAAGTTCCCTTAGAACAATAGAGCCTCTGACACTGTTACTGAAAGCAAGGGGAAGGGGCTCTTTCCATAGTCAATTGCTAATAAGACAGATGGATTGCAATATCCAAAGCACTTCATTACAGATCTGGGAGAAAATCTTCACAAATTGCAACCCCCCCCATTCCCTGCACCCCTATCTAAGAGTGGTCATTGTCTTATATTTAAATTAAATGTTAATCTACTTAACATGTTGCTTTTGTTAGTTAAAGTTACAGGATTTTTACATTCAGAAAGGACAGTTTTCATATAGTTACAAGTAAACAGACAACTTGTGAAATAATTAACATATGACTAAGAAAATACTCTTTTAAAGAGGTAAATGCTAATCCAGAAAAGATGCATTTCCCTTCCTGGTAAACAGGCAGATTGAGGGTCATTTTACTTATGACTGAGAAAAACACTTTCAAAGAGATAAATGCTAATCTAAGAAAGATGCATTTCCTCTCCTGGTAAACAGGCAGTTTAGAGTACTTTACATGACTAAAGAAGGGGGGGAGAACTCTAGGGCAAAGCAAGAGTTTTGTAGGCTAGAGACAAATGATGTAATTTTACAATTATACTATATACTTGAATGATCATTAATTTATTAATACTACTCAACTACCCTATCAATCTTCTTCCACTAATCCTGATGCCACATTCCTCCTCATACAGCCCAGCATCCCAGATGATCTGTTCTGCAGATTGAAAAGGTATGGTGACAGAATACATCCCTGGCATACCCCCTTCCCAATTTTGAACCATGCAGTGTCTCCTTGCTCTGTTTTAATGACTGCCTCTTGGTACAAGTAGAGGTTTCGCATAAGCACAATCATTCTTCTCAGAGTCAGCCACAGTTTGTTATGATCCACACAGTCAAAACCTTTGTATAGTCAATGAAGCACAGATAAACATTCCTCTGGTACCCTCTGTTTTCTGCCAAGATCCATCTAACATTAGCTACAATATTCTTAGTACCACGACCCCTTCTAAAGCCAGCCTGCACTTTTAAAGAAAGCTCTCTATTGATGTGTTGTTACAATTGTTTTTAGATAATTTTCAGCAGAATCTTGCTTGCATATGATACTAATGATATTGTTCAATAATTTCTGTACTCTGTTGGTCAAGGACTACAGCCTTCAATATGGATTGAAGTTCAACATTAAGAAAACCAAGATTCTCACCACTGAGCCGATTGGCAGCATCAGTATGGATGGTGAAGAGATTGAGATAGTTAACAGCTTTAGTTCTGCTCGGCTCCACGGTCAACACTCTTGGTACCAGCAGCCAGGAAGTCAAAGAGAAGTGGAAAAGTCAGCTGTCAGGGACCTCTCCAGAATACCAAAGAACATCAGGCTAGAGACTAAGGTGCACCTGATCTGGGCTATAGTCTTTGCAATTGTGTGCTACATATCAGAGAGCTGGACAGTGACTAGGGATGAGAAAAAGAGACTTGATGCCTTTGCGCTGTTGTGCTGGAGAAGAGTGTTGAATATACCAGGGACTGGTAGGGGAGCAAACATGTTTGTCCTGGAGAGGGTGAAGCCAGAATGCTCCTTGGAGTTAAGGATTTTGAAGCTTCATCTGACATTACTTTGAGCATGTTGCAAAGGAGGGACCGGTCCTTGGAGAGGGACATCATGTTTGGGAGAGTGGAGGGACAGCACAGGAGAGGAAGACCCTCAATGAGATGGATCGATTCAGTGACTGGGGTAATGGGAGTAGGTGGGTTAGAGACAGTGAAGTTGGCACAGGATAGAGCAGGGTTTAGGGCTCTTGTACATAGGGTCGCCATGAGTTGCAAGCGACTCAACCGCATATAACAACAACACCCTATCAATATCATGGCCATTTTCATTAACATTATAAATACTTCAATCCTACCTGTCCTCCATCTAGAAAAAAAAAAAAACAACAAAAAAACAACACTCTCCTGACTCACAGTTGGCCTTGTATTGATAAAAAATTTTCCTGAAGCTAGCACTTACCTATGTACCAAAAAAACCCAACAGAACTCCAGTACATTGGTCAAAAAAGACAACGAACAACCCAAAACAAGAAACCAATTATGCGGTAAATTTGCAATGATTAGCTGAACACCACTATATTTGCTCTGAACCTAAACTTTCCTCTTTTCCCACCCTTTTCCTCTTTAGACAATATGCTGAATAAAACTATATTCTTTTTCTTTTGTTTTTGTTATGTGCTGTTGAGTTACCTGCAACTCATAGCGACTATGTTCAATAGCTCTGAAACCTGTCCTCTCCTGAACCAATCTCATCATCTCTGACACATCTACTCCCATGACCATAGTAACTGAGTCAATCCATCTCATCCAGGGTCTTCCTCTCCTGCACTGTCCCTCCACCCTTCCTAGCAAGATTTCCTTCTCCAAGAACAGGTCCCTCCTTGGCCATGTGCCCAAAGTATGTGAGACAGAGCTTTAAAATTCTAGCTTCCAAGGAGTAGCTTGGTTTCACCATCTCCTAGACTGACCTGGTCTCTTGGTATGTTGTACCACAACTCAAAGGCATCGATTCTTCTTCTCTCATCCTTAGTCATTTGTCTAGCTCTCTGATGTATAGCTAGTAATTGCCGAGACCATGGCCTGGATCAGGCACACCTTAGTCTCCAGATTGATGTTGTTTTTCAATACTCTAGAGAGATGCCTGACAGCAGACTTTCCCCAATGCAATTAATCTTTTGATTTCCTGACTGCTGGTGCCAAGAGTATTGATTGTGGAACCAAGAAAGCGGAAATTGTTAACATTCTCAATCTCTTCTCCATCGATCATGGTGCTGCCAATTGGCCCAGTGGTGAGAATCTTTGTTTTCTTAATGTCAAGCTTCAATTAACATTGAAGACTACAGTCCTTGACCTTCTGCAACAAACACCCCAGGTCCTTCTCAGTTTCAGCAAGCTAAGTGTGTCATCTGCATAACACCAGTTGTTGATGAGTTTTTCTCCGATCCTGATGTCACATTCCTCCTCAAACAATTCAGCCTCTCAAATGATCTTTTCCAAATATAGGTTGATAAGATAGAGAGACAGGTTGCATCCCTGACATAGTCCTTTCCTGATTTTGGGGGTTTTTTTGGGTTTTTTTTTCCTTTCCTGATTTTGAACCATGCAGTATTCCCTTCCTTTGTTCTGAAGACTGCTTCCTGGTCCAAGTACAGGTTTCATATGAGCAAAATCAATTGTTCTGGGATTTCCATTTTCCTCAAGGTTAACCCCAATTTGTTGTGATTCACACAGTCAAATGTCTTTTCATTGTCAATGAAACAAAGATAGACATTTCTCTGGTACTCTCTGCTTTCATTTAAGATCCTGCTAATGTTGGCTATAATGTCCTTAAGTGTCACAACCCACTGGAGGGTCAGCTGTAGGTTGGTTCCAACTCTACAGTACACAACAAGGCACACTCTGTATAATAACTAATGCTATATTATTGTTATTGATTGTTGTTGTGTACCATAGAGCCAGAACTGACCCACAGTTGACTCTCCAAGGAGTTTTCAGAGGCAGTTAATCACATGGAAGGAAATGAACCACGTTACACACTCTATGTAAGTATTCAGGAATTCAGCTAATACAGGCAGCCCTAGGTGTTCTTTCTTAAGAATCTTTAACTTTACCAACAATTCCTGTGTTATCTGCATGAGTTTTCAGGTGCCTTAATATGCAGAAGCAAAAAGAGTTACCTTTATTTGATCTTCCAGAGAAAGCACCTATGAAGAGGAAAGCTACAGTACATACCTAGTGATGGCATAGCTGTCCCAGGCACCTACCCAGGGCTGTGAGGGAAAACCATAACCACTGCAGATGTAAAAAGTCACCAAAGTGTCATATATTTGGCATACGGTATAAAAGGGAAAAAGTCTGAAAGGTAGGAAACAGGAATGGGGAAATACAAGCAGCACAGTTCTTCCTGAGACCAAAATGGCTGCATCTATTTTGGAAATTTATATAAGTTAGATAATTTAAATAAATGGGTTTCCCTCATCTTGCTTACTGATTCTCTTTTGGGGTTTTTTTAAGCTATATCAATTCTAATTAATGCTATACAACAAAATTTATATAAATTATCGAAAGAAAATACAGTACAATTTTGTAAACACAAACTTAACACTTAAAAAAAAAATCTACAGAGGTACTCAGTTCAAATCCACCAGATGCTCTATTGGAAAAGGAGGGGCAATCTCCTCCTGTGCCAGACAGATCTGATTTGACAGCGTGCGCGCATGCGCGCGCGC
>NW_006399907.1:7836200-7838967 GCF_000299155.1 Elephantulus edwardii | reverse complement strand
TTGCTTTGTAAAGCTGCCCAAGGATTGCTAAAAGCTGTCTCATTTCCTGCAAGCCCCGTAACTTACAGAAACTTTGCCTTTTCCAGAGCTGCAAACCACCCTTCAGAGCTTTTCATTAAACAGACATTTGTGGGACTGATATTTTTCACATTTAGTAAGGCATTATCTGGAGTTCTGGTGGCCTAGTAGCAAGAAGCTGAGCTGCAAAGCCAAAGTCACGGGTTTGAGGTCACCAGCTGCTCTGTGGGAGAAGGATGGGCAATCTCCTCCCGTGCGATTAAGATTAACTGTTAATCCTCTGAAAACCCGCCGGAGATTCAGCTATGGATCGGTCTGACTGGATGGTACAGAACAACAACAAGGCATTATTAGGAGCATGGAAATCTGATAGATATTGTATAACAGCAAGCTTCTAAGAGCAGCATTGCCAGCTAGTGGCAACCATGTCGACAACCATCTACTGAGAATATACTTTTGTTAGGTGTCATCATCGCAAGTAGGGGAGGACATTGTTGTAGGGGGAAACATACCCCAGCAGTTGCAAAAGTCAAGAAGTCTTTTTATTCTACACATTGTGTAGAAAGGAAACGGGGGAAAAGGGGGGGGGGGGGGGGGGGCGCGGCGCTGGGGAGGCGGTAAGGAAGTCTTAAAATGATGTCATTAAATGCTGCAATTTAATGGCTGCATTTAAAAAAAAAATTTTTTTAATTTTCTACTGGTTTACTTACAAAGTCTGTATACATTGTTTTTCACACCTGATCTTTCCCATTTACTTTACCCATCACTCCCTCCACCCATCAAATTGTTCAACCCTATGAATAACCACCACTACCACCACGACCAATCCACCCATCCTTGCCCCACTGCTCCTTGTCCCCCCTTGGATTTTCATACATGTTCTACGGTAACGTTCTTATACAGTATGTTTCCTTATTGGCCTGAGTTAGTTTACTTAGCATACTGCTCTCCAGTCCCCCTCAAGTTAGGTAGTGATTTACAAAATAATTGCTCCTTTGTGGTACATAATATTCCATCATGTGGATGAACGTCAATTTCTCAATCCATTAGATTGTGGTTGGACATTTGAGCTGTTTCCATGTTCTTGCAATGATGAATAATGCTGCTATGAACATTGGTACAAGTCTCCGTTTGTGCCTCAGTTCTCATTTTCTCAGGGCATATTCCAAGCAGTGGAATAGTTGGGTCATATGGAATTTCTATGTTCAGCTTTTCTAGGGAATGTCAAACTGCTTTAAAGAGTGGTTGTACCGTTTTACAATCCCACCAAGAGTGTATAAGAGTTCCTACCTCGCCACATTCACTCCAATATTTATTACTTGCTGTCTTGTTAACTTTTAAACTGGGATAAGAAGGTATCTCATTGTGGTTTTGATTTGCATCCCTCTTATTGCTAGTGATTTTGAGCATTTCTTCATGTGTCTGTTGGGCAGCTGAATATCTTCCTCTGTGAAAATTCTTTCCATGTCTTTTGAATCACTACATTTTAAAAAATTTATATAAAGTCAGATGAGAGGTTAGAAGTTTCTTTGTTATAAAGTGATAATATCGTTTACAAAGTTGTCTTTGATAGGTTGTGATAAGCTGGTCCCCAGGCCCATGATAAACCAGTCTTATCAATACACAGGATGTTTGCAGATAGGGTAAGGAGATGAAACAAAAGACGCAGACAGGGGAAGGAAGGAGGGCTTTTTTGTTTATTGAACATGTAAGTGAGAGACAGAAGGTATTTTCTTTCATCCAGCTAGGTGTTGTCTAGGGGGATGGGTATAGGAAGCTCAGAGGAAGATGAAAGCAAGGAGGTTTATCTGCGGTGACAATTTGAGCTTAATGTCAGCACAACACACATGCAAGCAACTGTTTCTGCTAAGTGTATGTGTCCTGTACGTTAACTCTAAAGAAGCACTTTTACAGAAACAAAATTAATAAAAGAATATTAAAGGAATGGATGACTAGAAGTCATGCATATGACAATTAACAGCCTGGAACAGGACAAGCATAGAAAAGGAATTGGGGAAGGGGGAGAAGAAAAATGTGCATGAACAAATGAATTAAAACCAATCTCTTGGGGAATCTTCACTGAAATAAATTTTAAAAAAAATTAAGGCTTGCCTTCAAGAAACTGTAATATGAATCTTAGGAGTTAACTATAGCTTCAAAACAAGCCCTAAGTTACACAACAAGCTCTATGAAGGGGCAGTGAAACACTAATAAACAAAAGCAGAACCGATTGTCTTGGAGCCAGCTTAGACTTGTGATGACCAATGTATGTCACAGTAGGAAAGTCTCCACAGGTTTCGTAGGCTGACTTTCTGAATGGAGATCACCAGATGACTCTGGGTGAACTCAAACATTCAACCTTTTTGTTAGTAGTAGCTTGTGTTGGTCACTGAGTCAGAGTTGACACAAAACTGACCTTCCAGCAGGTTTTTAGAGACTTTAAACTACATTTCATGGAAAGAGGTTGTCAGTCTTTCTTCTTCACAGCGGCTGGTGGATTTGAACTGCCTGCCTTTGGACTGGCAGTACAACTTTTTACCTCTAGGCTACCAGACTTCCCTTTTGTTAGTATTAAAGGTGCATTAGCCATTAGCATCACATAGCAACTCTGCAGTCAAGTTTTTTAAAAAACCTTAACACTTACAGAGTAGAATATTACTCCAATGGGTTTTCAGGTGTGTATTCTTTCACAAATCAGGATGGATGGTGAAGAGATTGAGATTGTTCACAGCTTCAGTTTGCTCGCTTC
>NW_006399907.1:7834144-7836100 GCF_000299155.1 Elephantulus edwardii | reverse complement strand
AATTAATAGATTACATTAACCAATGATAATTAATGTTACAACACAACTGTCTATAAATGACTAAAAAAGTCAATATGATATGTAATTCTTCACAAAAATAAAAATAAATTAATATAAATAAGTAAAGAATTTTCAACCTGGAAACAACAACCCTTATTCTCCCACTCAATCCCCCTGCAGTATTCTGAAATCACGGTTGAACTGTGTTACAGATTTTCTTTGATATGTAGGTAACAAGTGAGTCTTATCAAGACCCAGGATATTTACAGATACAAGAAGGAGGGAAAGCAAAGGTGCTGCTTCAGGGAGTATTCCGAATTTGGGTGAAAAGGGAACAGAATTACTTTTGCTTAGTCCAGATCAAAATTTTAAAAAATCAAAGGTGCTCTGGTGGCATTATCTGTATGGAGTTGCATTGTTAACCCAAAGGCAGCCCCACCTTGTTAGTTTGAATCCACAAGCGGCTCATTGGAATATAAAGCCGGGAAATCAGATTTTAAATAGATAATTCAGATGATACTCAGTGAGACTAGATCTTGACTCTAAGATAAAAAGCTTCTTAGGCTCTTCGAAATTTATTAGGATAGACTAGCTCATAAAGAGGGAACTCTGATGACATAGTCCAGAGGGGGCTGCACTGTTAACTCAAAAAGTTTGAGTCTCTCTGCTGGTTAGATTCTACCAGACACATGATAGTGTCAACTAGCATCTGTTATAACTTGTTGGCAATGACTGACTGAGCTTTTGCATTGGAATCCATATCAACCAGCTCTAAAGACCTCTTTCTACACTTATCCTTGCACTCTCTTAACTTCACTCACTTTGTTTACCAGAAGTCTAGTTGTGTCACTATTACTGTGTTTCAAACAACTGCTTTGACAGCTTCTGACTCAGCAGTGAATAACTTAAATGTTAGTCCGGAGCCAGAAGAAATAAGCCCGGTCACAGACATTGAGACTATGCAGGACCCTCTCCCACACTGTTCCCACCAACCTACAGCAAAAGCTCCAAGCAAAGACGCCCAAAGCTTAGCACCCCTCTTTCCTTAGGTTGTTTCAACAAGAACTCACCACATATGTAGTGTTCCCATATTTGACAACAATCAGTAGTGGAATCCAAGGTTTTAGGGCACAAAGGCACACACAGAAAAGGGAATGATTTAGGACAGAACCAAAGACAGTGCCACTGTGGGTGGAAGTGAAGAGCATCGTCTCAGGGAACTGAGTTTCTGTTAATTGTGGTGGAATAATTCAGAAAAGGGTGTGATGACGTTGTTTTTGTTGTTGTTGTTGTTGATTGCTTTCAAGTCGAGCACAACTCATAGCGACCCTATGAACAAAAGGCCTGAAGCCCCTCTAAAACTATCACCATTTATCAAAGTTCATAGAGTTTCAGGAGGCATGTTATTTAGGAAGTGGATGCCACTCCTGCTTCCAAACCTGTCATATAAAGTTACTGGTTGAGTCGCCTGCGATGCATAGCGACCCTATATGTACAGCAGCTCTGTACCCTTCTCTGTCCTGAGCGAATCTCACTAATTCTGGCACATCAACTCCCATCACCTTAATCCATCTCATCCAGGGTCTCCCTCTCCAGCACTGTCCCTCCACCCATCTAAGCATGATGTCCTTCTCCAAGGACCGATCTCTCCTGGCCATGTGCCCAAAGTAAGTGAGGTGGAGCTTCAAAATCCTAGCCTCCAAGGAGAGACTTGGTTTCACTCTCTCCAAGACAGACCTATTGTGATGATGGTGATGATGTTGCTGTTGTTATGTGCCATTGAGTCGCTTGCGACTTATAGCGACCCTATGTACAACAGCCCTAAACTCTGTTCTGTCCTGTGCCAACCTAGCCATCTCAGACACACTCATTCCTACCACTCCAGTCCCAGAATAGATCCATCTCATCGAAGGTCTTCCTCTCCTGCGCCGTCCCTTCACTCTGTCAAACATGATG
>NW_006399907.1:7811431-7826943 GCF_000299155.1 Elephantulus edwardii | reverse complement strand
CTTGGGAGGATAGAAGGAGAATTGACACCTTTGAGCTGTGGTACTGGAGAAGAGTAAATACATTTCAGTTTTTAAAAAACACAAATGCTGTTTATATACATGGAACTCACATGATGGCCTACATAGCAATCAGATTGCTTACATCTGTGGAAAGAATCCTTGGAGAAGCTCAGTATCAGCTGCGAAAACTAAACCAGGTGCCAACTCTGGAACAGACCATCATGTGCAAGTTCAAATTGGAGTTAAAGAAAAATTTTTAAAAACCACCAGAACCAAAAAATTGTCTTAGATCTATCCCACCAGAATTTAAAAACCACCTCAAGAACAAGTTTTAGGTCTTAAATACTAATGAACCAGATGAGCTGTGGGATGATATCAAGAATGTTAGCCATTGTATTCAGGGTACTACACCCAACTAAAACACAATTCACATTCTTCTCAAGTGCCCATGGTACATTCTTCAGAAGATCATAAAACAGGGACTCAAGACAAGCTTCAACAAATTAGAAAACACTGAAATAATACGAAGTATTTTCTCAGACCAAAATTCCATAAAACTACCAATTAACCACGAAAGGATAAAGCTGCTAAAACTACCCATGTGGAAGCTAAAGAATATCCTACTAGAACACAACTGGATGATAGGAGAAATTAAGAATGAAGTGAAAAAGTTCTTCAAAACAAATGAAAATGAAAATATAACATACCAAAATGTCTGGGATTTAGATAAGGGAGTCCTCATGGGGCAGTTCAGAGCAATAGGCAAACACATAAAAAAAGGAAAAAAGAAACAAAATTAATTATCTAACTCAACACCTAAATAAAATAAAAAAAGAAAAATAATCTAACCCCATAACCTCTAGAAAAAAAGACAATTATAAGGACAAGAGTTGAAATCAATGAGATATAAAACAGAAAAACAATTGAAACGATCAACAAAACCAAAATCTTCTTTTTCAAAAGGGTCAATAAAGTTGACAATTGACAAACTTAACAAAGGGGGGAAAAAAGAAGACACAACTCAATTAAGTAATTATAGAAGTGACATCACAACAGAAGTAGACAAAATTAAATCTATAATGTTGGAATATTATAAAGAGCTAATATCAAGAAAACAAAGATTCTCACCACTGGGCCTATAGACAGAATTATGATAGATGGTGAAGAGATTGAGATTGTTAACAGCTTTGGTTTGTTTGGCTCCACAAACAACACTCTTGTTACAAGCAGCCAGGAGATCAAAAGATGAATTGCACTGGGAAATTCGGATGTCAGGAACGTCTCCAGAGTACTGAAGAGCAATGATGTCAGTCTGGAGACTAAGGTGCACCAGATGCAGGCCTTAGTCTTCTCAGTTGTTTGCTATGTGTCACAGAGCTTGATAATGACTAAGGATGATAGAAAGAGAATTGATGCCTTTGCGCTGTGGTGCTGGAGAAGAGTGTTGAATATACCACGGACTGCCTAAAGAACAGGTTCATCCTAGAGAGGGTGAAACCATGCTGCTCCTTGAAGACAAAGATTCTGAAGCTTCATCTGACACACTTTGGGCATGTTGCAAGGAAGGACCAGTCCTTGGAGAGGGACATCATGGTTAGACGGTGGAGGGACAGAGAAAGAGAGAAAGACCATCGATGACATGAATTGATTCAGTGACTGGGGTAATGAAGGTAGGTGTGTCAGAGACAAGGAGTTGGCACAGGATAGAGCAGGTTTCAGAGCTTTTGTACATAGGGTCACTATGAGTTGCGAGCGACTCCACAACAACATACTCTGATAAATTTGAAAACCTAGAGGAAATGTTTAAATTCCATGAAACTCATGCCCTACCCAGATTGACCTGGATGGATGGAGAACACTCAAACAGACCCATCACAAAAGAAGAAATTGAACAGGTCATAAAAAAACTCACCCAGAAAGAAAAAAAAATCCTGGACCAGATGACTTCACAGTTGAATTCTGCCAAACAATCAGAGAAGATCTATCACCAGTTCTACTTAAATAATGTTAAAAAAAAACCAAAACAAAAAACCAAAACCAAACAAAACAAAAAAGCAGAAAAAGGAAGAACAATCCCAGAGTCATTCTATGAAGCAAGCATAACTTTAATACCCAAAATAGGCAAAGATATCACCAAAAAAGAAAACTACAGACTAATATATTTTATGAATATAGATACAAAAGTCTTAAAATCCTGGCAATTAGAATCCAACAGCATATTGAAACAAATAATTCATCATGACTAAGTGGGAATCATAGCAGGTATGCAGAGATGGTTCAACATAAGAAAAACAAAGTAATTCATCACATTAACAAAGCAAAGAACAAGAATCACATGATCCTATCAATTGATGCAGAGAAGGCTTTTGCCCAAATCTAACACCCCTTCCTAATAAAAGCACTCAGCAAAATAGGAATAGAAGGAATTTCCTAAACACTTGAAAAGTATATATTCAAAACCAAGAGGCAATCTCATTCTCGGTGGAGAAGACTAACAGCATTCTCATTGAGAAAAGGGATCAGACAAGGATGCCCACTGTCACCACTGATATTCAGTATTGTATTTGAAGTACTTGCTAGGGCAATATGAAAAGAGAAGGACATAAGAGGCATCCATATGGGCAAAGAGAGGTGAAACTGTTGCTATAAGGAGATGATATGATAGTGTACAAAGAAAACCCCAAGAACTCAACAAAAAAGTTTGTAGACCAGTTTAGTAGAGTGGCAATTTATAAATTCAATATAAAAAAGTCAGTGGTATTCCTCTACAGTAACAAAGGAAACACAGAGAAGGAAATTAAGAAAGCAATACCACTTATAATAACCAACCACACGTTTAAGTACTTAGGAATAAACCTAACTAGACACACAAAATACTTTTTTTTTTCTCCCACCAACACACAAAATACTTCTACAAAGAAAACTATAAAACACTTCTGCGAGAAACAATAAAAAGACATAAATAAATGGGGGGAAATGTTCCCTTTTCATGGATAGGAAGACTCAATATAATGAAAATTACAATCCTACCAAAAGCTAGCTATATGTTTAACACAATCCCAAGACAGATAGCAAATTCATTTTTCAAAGAGATGGAAAAAGCAATTAGCAAGTTTATTTGGGAGGAAAGAGACCTGGAATAAGCAAAGCACTTCTGAGAAGCAAGAATGAAGTGGAAGGCATAGCACTCCCTGATCTCAAAACCTACTATACAGATGTAATAACCAAAACTACATGGTACTGGTACAAAGACAGGCACATAGACCAGTGGAATAGAATTGAGAACCCAGAAATTAGCTTGTCTATCTATGGTCAAATGATATTCAACAAGGAAACAAAACCTATCAAATGGGGAAATGACAACTTCCTACAAAATGGTGCTGGCAAATTGGACCTACAGAAAGCTGGAGCAGGATGCATACCCCTCACCACACACAAAAATAAACTCAAGATGGATCAGACACCTAGGGGTAATGTCCATAACCATAAAGATCATAAGAGACAAATGAGACCAAGCGCAGAAGGCTTCGCTTGTAGTATAAAGGGGCTCAGAAATACACAACCAGGAGCAGATCAAATTGATGAATAGGACCTTCTAAATATGAAATCCCTATGAGCATCAAAAAACTTTTCCCAACAAGAGTGAATAGAAAACCTCTGACTGGGAACAAACATTTGGCAATACCTTCTCAGACAAAGGTCTCATAAAAGTTTACAGAAAAAAGTTTACAGAATCCTACAGGACTGTCACAAGAAAAAGACTGAACACTATTGCAAAATGGGCAAAAGACGTGGAAAGACCTTTCACAGAGGAAGACATTAGCATAGACAATAGACACATGAAGAAATGCTCAAAATTATAGGCAATAAGAGGGATGCAAATGAAAACCACAGTGAGATGCCATCTCACCCCAGGAGCAGTGGCAAAGTTTAACAGGACAGCAAGTAATAAATGTTGGCGAGGATGTGGAGAGATAGGAACTCTCATGGTGGTGGAATTGTAAAATGGTACAACCACTCTGGAAAGCAGTTTAGTGTCTCCTCAAAAAGCTAATTATAGAAACTCTATATGGTTCAGCTATTCCACTGCTAGGAATATTTCCTGAGAAAATGAGAACTGAGACACAAATGAAGATTTGTATACCAATGTTTGTAGGAGCATTATTCACAATCAAAGAACATGCAAATAGCCCTAATTGCTCAACCACAGTCAAATGGACTGAGAAACTATGGTGCATTCTCAAAATAGAATACTACGGAGCACTCAGAAGCAACACTTTTGAAGATTACTACATAACTTGGAAGAGATTGGAGGGCATTATGCTAAGTGAACTAACTCAATCTCATAAGGACAAATACTGCATAAGATCATTATTGTAAAAATAAGATAACTAGTAAAACGTGTATAAGGATCCAAGGGGAGAAAGGATGGAAGCAAAGGGGTGAGTATGGGTGCAGGGGTGGAGGCGGGAATCATAGGATTGCACCAACAGTGAGTAAGGATTCCAGTTTCTCCACAACCTCGCCAGCATTTGATGTTTGCTGCTCTGTTAAATTTTGCTACTCTTACTGAGGTGAGATGATATCTCATAGCTGTTTTCATTTGCTTCTCCCTCAGAGCTAGGGATTTTGAACTTTTATTTATGTGTTTGTTGGTATTCTGAACGTCTTCTTGGTGAAGTGTCTGTTCATATCCTGTGCCCACTTTACAGTGGGTTATTTACCTTCATCTTGTTGTAGCGCTCAAGTATTTTATAAATTCTAAATTTAAGTCCCTTATCTGACATGCCACTGCCACCTATTTTTTTCCCCAGTCTGAGGCTTCCCTGTTGGAGAAGTTTTTGTATGTGCATAGGCATTTGATTCTTAGATGGTCCCATTCAACTATTTTATACTCTCCTGGTTGTAGACAGCTTGTACTTCTGTTAGTTCTCTCTCAATACCTGTTCTAACCACTTTGCTTGCATGAGATATTAAAAATATCATTCAATAGTTTCCTCATTCTGTTGGATCACCTTTCTCCGGAATGGGGACAAATATGAATCTCTTCCAGTCAACCAGCCAGGTAGTCAGTTCTCCAAACTTCATGGCATAAATTGGTGAGCTCATCCAGGGCTGCATTTGTTAAACATGCCAATTGGTATTCCATCAATTCCTAGGTCATTATTTTTTTTGCCAAAGCCTTCAGTGCCACCCAAACTTCATCTTTCATCAGCATTGGCTCTTGTTAATATGGTACTTCCTGAAATTTTTCCATGTCAGCCAATTCTTTTTGGTACAATGATTCTGAGTATTCCCTTCCATCTTCTTTTGCTGCTTCCTGGATCAGTAAGCACTAGTGCCCAGTAACTGATGAAGTTCAGTCCTTACACAGAGGCTCCAGCCAGCCCATAGTACACTGATTATCCATGTGACCAATATGTTTTTCTGCTTTATCATTTTATTTTAAATTGAGAGGATATAAAAAATGTGATAATAAGCAAATGACATAAGAATGCAGTTGAGACAGATGTGACTCTCAAAGGAACATGTTCTAAAATCTACCCAAATATTCAGTCATCAACTGTGAAGGCAAAGAATGAAATTAAAGAAATATGCATTAAAGAACTATTAGAAATACTATTTGAAGATTATAAAATAAAATTAAGAATTATATTACACATTTTAGTATTCTGGTGATGGCAACCTCATAACACATAAATATAAATGTTGTGTGTACTGTCAAGTCGGAACTGAGACAGCTAATAGCACAGGAGGAGATTGCCCATCCTTTACCCGCGGAGCAACTGGGGGGCTTTGAACCAAGTCCTGTCAGGATTGCAGTGCAGCTTCTTGCCACTAGGACACCAGAGCTCCCTATAAATATACATATAGTATATAAATCTAACTTCTTCACTTTTAACATTTGTATACAAAAGGCCTGGAAAAAGTGAAGTACTGGGCATATGTGGAAGGTGCAGAATAGGAATTTTCAGAAGGGAAGAGAGGTGACAGCAGATGGGGACTTCAGCAATCCCCAGCCTGCAGGTAAATGTGACCTAGAGGCCTGGCAGGTCAAGGCAGCGCCGGAAACTGTTGGGCACAGGAAAATAATCTATATACCAGATCTACAGGACACATTACCTTTATTTAGGAAACATTACCCCAAAACTCAAGAGACACTAGCCACAGCATAAGAAATTGTCAGCAGCTGAAGCATTTAGAATCACAGAAGCCCACAAAGCTTGAGATATAAGCTATCAGATCAAAGGCTGGACAACGGGAGATAAGTGTTGAAGGGAGTGGGTGAGAGTGGAAAGGGATGCTGGTGGATGGTGGAGCATGGAAATAAGTGGGTCAAGACACTGTGTCAAGGGCAGGGACAACACTGAAACTAATGGCTAATTCCACAGTTGGGAAACATCCTTCATCTGCTTTTCTTCCATAAAATGCTTGTCTGTCAGATACTTCTCTAAATCTGAGCATTCATATTAAGACAGATTAGGAAGAAGGATTGGCCATCCACTCCCGAAATAGCAGGCCTCTGAAAACCATATGTACAACAGAATACATGTAGACTAAAAAATATGGCAACTGAGGCAAAGCTTTCAATTTGGAAATACAAAGGAAGAGGAACAATTGTTAAGCAGATACTAGTGACTGGAACATGGAATGTGAGAACCATGAATGTAGGAAAATTGGATATTGTTAAGGAAGAAATGAAATGCATAAATATTGACATACTAGGTATTGTGGAGAGGAGATGGACTGACATGGGCATTTTGAGTCAATCATATGATCCAGAGATGAAAAAGTGAGGAAAAATGGGGTTACTTTCATAGTTTAAAAAGTCATTTCTAGATATTGTGAGTGAGAGGATAATATCCATATGCATACAAGGAAGTCCGGTGAATACTACTATCATTGAGATCTATGCACCAACAACCAGGGCCAAAGAAGAGGAAATAGAAAGTTTCTACCAACTTTTACAGTTGGAGATCGATCAAACATGTAATCAAGATGCATTAATAATAATGGGTGACTGGAATGCAAAAGTTGGGAACAGAGAAGAAGGATCAGAAGTTGGAAAACATGGACTCTATGACAGAAATGAAGCTGGAGATAGAATGAATTTTGCACAATCAATGACTTATTCATTGCAAATATGTTTTATAAGAAACATAAACACAGGTTATACACATGAATTTCACCTGCTGGTATGCATAGGAATGAGACTGATTACATTTGTGGGAAAAAAATCCACTGAAGAAGCTCACTATCAGCTGTGAAAACTAGGCCAGGTGCTGATTGTGGAACTACTCATATGCAAATTCAAGCTGAAGCTAAGGAAAATTAAATCGAATCCACAGGAACCAAAATATGACCTTGAGTCTATGCCACCTGAATTTCAGAACCATCTCAGGAACAGGTTTTGAGGCCTTGAACACCAACGAGCAAAGACCAGATGAGTTGTGGGAGGATATCAAGAGTATCATCCAGGAAGAGTGCAAATGGTCATTACAAAGACAGAGGAGGAAGAAAAGACCAAAATGGATGTCAGAAGGACTCTGAATATTGCACTAGAGGGCCGGGAAGCCAAAACACAGGGAAGAATTCAGATATTAAAGAACAGAAGATTTCAAAGCATAGCATGAGAAGACAAAGTAAAATAGTACAATGAAATGTGCAAGAAGCTCGAGTCAGAAAATCAAAAGGGCTGAACTCGCTCAGCATTTCTCCAGCTCAAGGAACTGAAGAACAAATTCAAACCTCAAGTTGCGATACTTAAGAATGCTTTGGGCAGAATATTAAATGATCCAGGAAGTATTAAAAGAAGATGGACAAGGTGGCCCACATCAGGTCCTCGTGGCAGACAGGACTGACAGGCCCCAGCTCCCAGCTGGAAACAAAGGAGGACACTTCAATGATTTAGATCCTCCCAGAAGAGCTGTGGGGGAGCATTAACATTACTGGTAAGTATATTTGTTTTCTCCTGGACACAGAGCCTACTAATTGATCCTAAAAGCCTTCTGAGGTCCCAACTTCTCACTATTTCTTAGTTGTTGGAATGCACAGAAAACCTCATAAGCAGTTACCTCTACCTTGCATGCGAACTTCCAAGTTGTAAAACAACCCAGTGGTAGATGGAATTTGCTCCAGGACTTAAGAACCATAAATGACATAGCTGAGCCTCTACATCTTGTGGTTCCTAACCTCTACACTCTAATAGACAAAGTGCTAGTCTATAGGCCTGTTATTGTAAGAACCACCTTCCCTCTGTAACTTGATTTGTGCCACTATTAGAACCTCTACTCCGAATATTATTGCTTTTTAATTTTTGACTCATGTACTTTTAACTTGTTAGTTAAATTTGTGTCTTCTAGGCTGCAACACTTCCATGATACATCTTCAAGGATATGAACATATACGGCTAAGCACAATTGAGATCAGTGCATCTAAATTCCAAAATCAATCTCCATAATAGTCTATGTGTTTCCTACTGTCAAAGGGGCCCTTTAGAGTAGTGAGAGAAGATCTTCACCCTGAAACCCACAGCATCCCTTTTCAGTAGGAAGTAGCTAAGAGAATACGCCATCCCCTTTTCCTTATGAATCAGGGTGAAGTCTCTCTCAGGGAGGAGTGATAGGGAATGGCAAAGGACACACTGACAAAGGAGATTAATCAGAACTGGCTTTGACAAGCACTGTGGCAATTGGACAATTAAAACAGACATTCGGGGGGAGGGGGGAAAAGAACGAACTGGGGAGGAGGGTAGAGAAAACAGTGCAACAATGAATGAATGAAAACCCAAAATCTCTGTAAATGTTCATTAAAACTAATAAAATTTAATAATAATTTAAAAAAAGAAGATGGAAAGAGTATACAGAGTCACTGTACCGAAAGGAATTGGCAGACACAGAAGAATTTAATGAAACAACACATGAGCAAGAGCCTATGGGGATGAAGGAAGGAGTTCAAACTGCTTTGAAGGAATTGGCAAAAAATAAGGCCCTATGAATTGATGGCATATCAATTGATGTTTTCAACTAAGAGAAGCTGTTGTAGATGTGCTCACCAAGTTGTGTCAAGATCTGGAGGACAACCACTTGGCCAACTGACTGGAAGAGATCTATATGTGTTCCCATTCCAAAGAAAGGAGACCCAACAGAGTGTGGAAATTATCAAAGAATATCATTGATATCACATGCAAGCAAAATTCTGCTGAAGATTATCCAAAAACAACTGCACATCAATCGAGAACTGCCAGAAGAAGTGTAGGCTGGGTTTAGAGAGGGTCGTGGTACTAGGGATATTGTAGCTAATATTAGATGGGTCTTGGCTGAAAGCGAGGAGTACCAGAGGAATGTCTATCTGTGTTTCATTGATTATGCAAAGGCGTTTGACTATGCGGATCATAACAAACTGTGACTGACTCTGAAAAGAATGGGAATCCCCAACACTTGATCATGCTAATGCAAAACCTATACTTGGACCAGGACGCAGTCATCAGAAAAGAGCAAGGTTCAAAATTGGGAAAGGTGTAGGCGAGGGATGTGTCCTATCTCTATAACTTTTCAACATGTATGCAGAACAGATTATCCAGGGTGCTGGGCTGTATGAGGAGAAGCGTGGTGTCAGGATTGGTGGAAGATACATCAACAATCTGCGTTATGTAGATGACACAACCCTGCTTGCTGAAACTGAGTAGGACTTGAAGCCTTTGCTGCAGAAGGTCAAGGACTGCAGCCTTCAATATGGATTGAGGCTCAATATCAAGAAGACAAAGATTCTCACCACTGGACCAATTGGTAGCATCAGAACGGATGGTGAAGAGATTGAGATTGTACACAGCTGCTGTTTGCTTGGCTCCACGGTCAACACTCTTGGCACCAGCAGCCAGGAAATTAAAAGGCGTATTGTGATGAGAAAGCCTGTTGTTAGGGACCTCTCCAAACTGCTTAAGAGCAATGGTGTCACTCTGGAGACTAAGGTGCACCTGATACAGGCCACGGCCTTTGCAATCACTTGCAATGCATCAGAGAGTCGGCCAATGACTAGAGAGGATAAAAGGAGAATTGATGATGCTTTTGAGCAATGGAAAACAAACAGATTCATCCTGGAGAGGGTTAAACCAGGCTACTCCTTGGAGGCAAAGATTCTGAGGGTTCGTCTGACATACTTTGGTCATGTTGCAAGGAGGGACAGGTCCTTGGAGAGGGACATCATGCTTGGGAGGGTGGAGGGAGGGCGCAGAAGGGGAAGACCCTCTATGAGGTGGATTGATTCAGTGACTGGGGTAATCGGGATGGGTGTGTCAGAGGCAGTGAGATTGGCACAGGGTAGAGCAGAGTTTAGGGCTGTTGTACATAGGGTCGCTATGAGTCGCAGGCGACTCGACGGCACATAACGCCAGACCAGACAGTTCCCCACAGTGGCCAGCAGAGGTCACAATAAGCTCACAATAGCTCAGCTGAAGGCGCTGTTAGAGATCTTTTCAGTGAGGCTTGTGAAGGGAAAAGTAACCTGCAGTGTAATGCATTTATTCTGTTAGAACTTTTACAAGTTAGGTGAACGAATTGGAGGGAAGGGGTGGGCAGGGAGAAAAGTGCCACAATGAATGAATGGAAATAAAAAATCTTTGTAAATTTTCATTAAAATTAATAATTTAAAAAAGAAGGAAAAAAAAGTCAGGTGTATGCAACAGAAAGATTACAGGAGATGTCAGGTTGTAATTAGGTTTTTGCTATTCCATTAACATACTTTGCATAGCTGGTTTTGTGTTTGGTGTGTTGTGTTTTTTTAACATTGCCTTGACTCTTACAGAATTCTCTCAAGAATCTGCAGAGTTTTCCCACATAGCCCCAGTCACTTTTATCTGCTGAAGTAAATAATATTATCTTTTTGAAGCCTGGTATAACAAATCTCAGTAAGAATCTGACCTTAAATTTTCAGAAATATTTACATTACATAAGCCCTGGTGGCATAGTTTCTGGATGTTGTGCTACTAAATAAATTTAGAATCCACCAACTATTCCACAGGAGAACGAGGGTCCGTCTCCTCCTATAAAAATGTACAGCTTTGAAACCATAGAGGGTCACCATGCGTGAGAATCCACCTGATGGGCAGCAGATATGGTTTTGTTGAAGTCAAAGAAGTTGCTGCACTTCTGTCTATCAGTGTAGGTGCTGTTAGAGTTCTAGAATAATCCAAACCCTTGGTCAAGGAGGTGGCTGCCATCCAGCCCCACCCAGCTTCCAGGATTCTGCTCCCCCTGAAGACCCCCAAGGCTGCTGCACAATCACTCCACCTGCCTCTTCTCTTGAACTGATGCTGTCGAGCAGTTCACTTTTCAGTATGTTTCCTCTTGCTGATAGAATCTGCTTTGCGAAAGGTCTGAGTTACTTTAGGAATCCCTCAGGCGACTCCTAAAAGCTTGCCCAAAAGGGTGAAGCACACCTCTGCTAACAAAGCAGCTTTGCGCTTTGAGTCCAGGTGAAAATCCTTCTAAAGATTGACCTACTGACTGGCTTCTGAAGAGTCAGCCTTTGAAAACCTTTCAGAGCATAGGTCTACATGGACATACCTGGGATCACAAGTAACTGACTTGTAAATTCCTTTAAACCATTGGAAAGACAATTTGGGCTGCATTTAGAAATGCTAACTATTACGTCCTGCAGCTGCTAAATAAAAAGGGTCTTCGAAAGACAGGCCTATAGTTGTTATCGTTGTTAGGTGCCGTTGAATCAATTTTGACATAACAACTCTATAAACAATAGATTGAAACTTTGCCCTAACCTGAACCTATACAGTGAACAGTAATACCAAGGTAGTTGTCACTTCTCGGAATAATGAATCAGATAAGGCCAAAAGAGCAGTGTTTGCCCAAGGGTAAAGACTTGATGGCAGAAAAGGGTAGGATAGAAGGAAGAATGGCAATGAGGCTGACAGGGAGGAAAGTATTATTGTGGATAACTACTGTTACAAAACAAAATGTGTATGAATGGTTGAATGAGAAACCAATATAACTTTGTAAACTTTCACTCAAATCACCATTAAAATGTAATAATAATTCCCGCTCTTGAAAGATTTCTCTGCACTTTACACTTAAGTGATAATTTTCTTTCTATAAATGTCCATTCATTATTTCCTACTGTACTAGAGGGAATGTTGATTCACTTTGTGAATGTAAGTGGGAAGGCTGAGTCATTCACCTGTTCCTTTCTCCTACTCTTCCTGGGCATGGGTGCCTGCTTTGGGGATTTACTGTTCAGATGGAAGGTTGAATGAGAAGAAATGCAAATATTAACACTGAAACTCTCACAACAACAGGGTCCACACTGGAACACTTTGGAAATATTGTGGGTTTGGTCTCAACCACCACAATAAAGCAAGTATTGTAATTAAAAAAAAAAACAATAATAGTAATAATACAATAAAGAAGGTTTTTTTGCTGGGGTAGCAGAAAGCTGGGGGACCATGAATTGAAGGCAATTTCTTGTCAACTAAACAACATACAGTGTTATTCCTCAAGGTGATATGATTATCTTCTCCAATACGGTGTTATAAAAGTCTAAAGACAAATATCACAGTCTAGGGCATCAAGAAGACAAAGATTCTCACCACTGGACCAATTGGAAGCATCAGGATGGATGGTGAAGAGATTGAGATTGTTCACAGCTTTAGTCTGCTTGGCTCCACAATCAACACTCTTGCACCAGCAGCCAGGAAATTAAAATACATATTGCAATGGGAAAGTCTGCTATTAGGGACCTCTCTAAAGTTCTGAAGAGCAACAGTGTGTCACTGGAGACTAAGGTGCATCTTGTACAGGCCATGGTCTTTGCAATCACTTGTTATGCAACAAAGAGCTGGACAATGACCAGGGAGGATAGAAGGAGAATTGATGCTTTTGAGCTTTGGTATTGGAGAAGAGTATTGAGGGTACCATGGACTGCTAAGAAAACAAACAGATTCATCCTTGAGAGGGTTAAACTGGGCTGCTCCTTGGCGGCAAGGATTCTGAGGCTTCTTCTGACATACTTTGGTCATGTTGTAAGGAGAGACTGGTCCTTGAAAAAGGACATCATGCTTGGGAGGGTGGAGGGCAGGCCCAGGAGGGGAAGGCCCTCTGTGAGATCGATTGATTCGGTGACTGGGGTAATTGGGATGGGTGTGTAAGAGACGATGAGATTGGCACAGGACAGAGCAGAGTTTGGAGCTGTTGTACATAGGGTTGTATATATGTTGTACATATGAGTCACAAGTGACTCCACGGCACATAACAACAACAACAACAACAAGAAGGAATATATATATGGATCTCTAGAGACCTAGTGGGTAGGAGGTTGCACTGCTAACCCAAAGGGAGGCAGTTTGAACCTGCAAACTGCTCTGAAGAGGAGAACATGGCCAATCTCCTTCTTTGTGATTTGCAGCTTGTGAAAACCCATCGAAGAGTCAGCAAGGAGTTAGTTCCAACACCACAGCATTGAGCTTAGGAGATGATAAGTTTTAGGATTGGGAAGAATGTCAGTATTAACACTGAGAAGAATAGGAATCCCAGAACCCTTAATTGTGCTCATGAGAAACCTATACATAAACCCAGAAGTAGCTGTCCAAATAGAACAAAGGAACATTGTATGGGTTAAAATCAGGAAAGGCTAGAGTCAGTGTTAAGACGTTTCCCTATCAATCCAAAGGCAAGCTGTTTGAATCCACCAGATGCTTTGCAAGAGAGAAAGACTATGGAGTGATTTACAGTCTCTGAAAATACACTGGAGGGTCAGTTATGAGTTGTTTCTAATTCAATCACATATAACAACAACAATAACATTGAATCTATGATAAGCAAACCATTCCGTTCAAGAAGCTGACTATATGAAGAAGAATGAAGCCTCAGGATTCAAAGAAAACTCATCCACAACCTGTGTTAAGCAGATGACAATCTTTCTTGTGTAAAGTGAAGAAGACTTGCAGCACTTAAAGCAGAAGATCAAAGACTACAGCTTTCAATATGGATTACATCTTAACCTCAAGAAGACAAAAATCCTCACCATTGGACAAATAGTCAACATCATGATAGAAGGAAAAAAGACTGATGTTGTTAATGATTTCATTTGACTGGGATCCATAATCAACTCCCGTGGAAGCAGCAGTCAAGAAATCAAAAGACAGGTTTTACTGGGAAAAATCTATTGTAAAGGATGTCTCCAAAATGCTAAAGAGCAAGAGTGTCAAATTAAAACCTAAGGTGTGCTTAAACCAAATGACAGTATCTTTTTAAATTTCTTTTTAATGTTAACAAAAGTTTACAGAAAGGTTGGGTTTTCAATCATACATTGCTGTACATTTCTCCTTCTTCCTGTCTTCTCCCTTTGCCAGCCCACTTTGCAGTGCACCTCTAGTTCCAGAATGCTGTCATGCACATAATGTTATCATATATTCCTTTGAGACAGTTCTTCCCCTCATCTGTTCCAATGCAGTGTTCATTATCTAGCCACTCTTTTCCTATTCTCCCTCCAACCCCTCCTCTCATCTCTGGCCTATTTTATAACTCTGGTGTTATGCAGTGCTTGTTCTTTTCTGATTGAGATATTTCACTTATCAAAGTGTCCTTTCGACTCCCCCATGTTGTGCAATGTTTTATGAGTTCATTGTTTTTCAGTGCTGCATAATATTCCATTGTGTAAACGTAAGATTTTTTTCTATCCATTAATTTTGTTGATGGGCACTTTGGTTGTTTGCATTTCTTTGCTATTGTGGATTAACAAAGCAATAAACATATGGGTGTATACATCTGTTTGAGTCATGGCTTTAGTTTCTTTAGGGTATATTCCCAGTATTGGAATTGCTGGATCAAAAGGTATTTCTATTTCCAAAGTTTTGAGAAAGTACCAGATCACCTTCCATAGTGGCTGTACCATTTTACATTCTCACCAGCAGTGAATAAGAGTTCTAATCTGTCCACAAACTCACAGGATTTGTTGTTTGCTGCCCTGTTGAATTTTGCTGGTGTTGCTGGGATGAGATGATATTTTACAGTTGTTTTGATTTGCATCTCTCTGATAGCTAGGGATTTTGAACATTTTTTCATTTGTTTGTTTGCCACTTGAATTTGTTCTTTGTTGAACTATTCATATCTTGTGGCCATTTTGCGACTGGGTTGTTTACCTATTTCTTGTTGAGGTGCTGATACATTCTATAAATTTTAGATGTAAGTCCCTTATCAGCTATATTATTGCTGAATATTCTTTCCCAGTCTGTGGCTTCCCTTTTTACCCTGATGGAGAAATTTTTGGATGTGCACAGATATCTGATTCTTAGAAGGTCCCGTTCATCTATTTTATTTTCCCCTGGTTGTCGGTTTGCCATGGTATTTTTCAGTTGTTTTTTATGCATCTGAAAGTTGGACAGTGAATAAAAGAGACTGATGAAGAACCGATGACTTTGAATTTTGGTATTGGCTAAGAGTATTTATTTTTTTTTCTATAATTATATTTTATTAATTTTCATAAACATTTACAGAGATTTT
>NW_006399907.1:7800588-7808876 GCF_000299155.1 Elephantulus edwardii | reverse complement strand
TGGAATACTATGCTGCATTAAAAAACAAGGAACTCATGCAATATTATTCAAAATGGTTGACTCTGGAGAACATTATGCTGAGTGAAATATCCCGGCTAAGAGTATTTAATAGTCCATAGACTGTCAAAAGAACAAACAAATCTGTCTTGGAGGAAGTGCAACCAGGGTACTCCTGAGACAGAGTGCTCCTGAGACAGGGTGCTCCTGAGATAGTGTGCACCTAAGAGGAAAGAATAGTAACACTTCATCTCACAAACGCTGGGCACGTTGTCAGGAGGGTCCAATCCTTGACAAGATACTAGGAAAGGCAGAGGGTCAGCAAAAGAGAGGAATACCCTCTAGGAAATCGATTAACACAACAACTAACAGTGGGTTTGAGTATGCTGGAGTTTGAGATGACTGTGCAGAACAGGGCCAGGTTCCAATCCATTATTGATAGGGTTGCTATGAGTGGTAGTCATCAACTCAACAGCACCTAACAACAAAAACAAGTATTAGAACAGGAAAGCCTGGAATAACAAACTCTGAATCTTGGGGGCTTAACACTGTAAAGATTTGTCTGATGCTCCTGGTCAGAGTCTCATCTGGGTCGCTCTTCTCCAAGGAGCAAATTCCAAGGGATCATGGTTCTTTCCATTGGGTATCTCTGCCATCTTGGAACCTTCACTTTTAGACCAGTATATGGAGAGAGAGTGAGCAAGAGATATTTGTGGAAGATTCAGTGCAAAAGAGTGATGGGAAATGTAATCTTCCTCTGCTGAAAAGGAAGAGGAAATGGCATGGTGAACACAAAGAATTGTCTCTGGAACAATCATTAGTCATCATTTCTAACAATGGAACTTCTGGTAAATATCCATGTCACCTTTCTATTCAATTCTACCTTCTTGGATTCTGTACAATTCCTTATAACAGAAATGAAAGAAAATTCTACATGTTTCTAACACTATCAAAAGCATTTTAATCTTATTTATGTATCACTTAGCCTTGCATAATAATCTAATTACAGACAAGTATCCACTGAGTGAAGACTAACACTGACCCTATACCCTGATCCCTACTCACTCCGTAAGGGCCGAACTCAAGTTACAATTAGGACCTACAACCACTTATAAGATTTTGCTTTCCCACACCAGAAAAGCCTTAACTTTTTCATATACAACAGAGAGTAATATTTCCAAATTCATGACAAGTATGTATTTTGAGAATTTGAGCATGAAAGATCAGAATTCCCAGAGTCTTGGGATTTTTGAAACTGTAAAAACTTACTGAAATACTGTCACCTTAATTCCTACTCTTTACTCATTTTTGGTTACTATCTGAAACAAATTTATTTAATAAGTACAAAATATCAAGTCTCCATACCTTTTCAATCTATATGCACAGAACAGATCACTCAGGAGGCTGGACTTTATGAGGAGGAATGTGGCATTAGGATTGGAGAAAGACTCATAAACAACCTGTGTTAATGCAGATGGCACAACCTTGTTTGCTGAAACTGATGAGGCCCTGAAGAGCTTGCTGCAGAAGGTCAAGGACTGTAGTCTTCAATATGGATTGAAGTACAACATCAAGAAAACATAGATTCTCACCTAGATTCTCACTTCTGGGCCAACTTCATGATAGAGAAGAGACTGAGATTATTAACAACTTTAGCTTGCTTGGTTCCATAATCAACAGTCTTGGTACAAGCAGTCAGGAAATAAAAAGATGAATTGCACTGGGAAAGTTAGCTGTCAGGCATCTAGAGGATTGAAAAGCAACAATGACAGTCTAGAGACTCAGGTGTGCTGCTACAGGCCAGGGTCTTCCTGATTACTTGCTATGCATCAGAGAGCTGGACAATGACCAAGGATTATTTCTAGAAGAAGAATAGATGCCTTTGAGTTGTGATGCTAGAGAAGAGTGTTGAACATAACATGTACTGCCAGAAGAACAAAGAGGTCCATTCTAGAGAAAGTGAAACCAACCTGCTCCCTGGAGGCAAGGATTTTGAAGCTCTGTCTCACATACTATGGGCATGTGGCCAGAAGGGACCAGTGCCTGGAGAACATCATGCTTGGAAGGTCAGAGGGACAGCACAAGAGAGGAAGACCTAGGATGAGCTGGATTGGTTCAGTGACTGGAAAAGTGGGATTGGGTTTGCTGAAGACTATGAGATTGGTTCAGAACAGGGCAAAGTTCAGAGGTGCTGTACATCAGGTCACTGTGAGTGACTCATTGGCACACATAACAACAACACAACAACAACATAGCCTATGATGAATACTCAAATACTGGGTGAACATAGCAAGCATTCCAAAACTGAGTTCATTGCTGTGACGTAGATTCCCACTTGTAGTAACCCTATATGACAGAGTTGAGCTGCCTCCCTGAGCTTCCAAGGTCCTGCTCCAGTGATGTAGTCCATAAAGAATTGTGCTGCTAACCCAAATACTGGAAGACTGGCCAAGGGACTGGAAGAGATCCATATTTATTCCTATCCCCCAAAAAAGGTGAACCAACAGTGTGTGGGAATTATCAAACACTATCACACACACCCAAAACCCTATTGAAGACTATCCAGAAGTGATTGGAACAGTGTCAGAAAACTACCAGAAATACAAGCTGGATTTAGAAGAGGCCATGGCACTAGAAATATTATTACCAATGTCAGATGGAATTTGGCTGAAAGCAAAGAGCACCAGAGGAATGTCTATTTGTGTTTCATTGACTATACAAAGGCATTTGACTGCGTGGATCACAACAGACTGTGGCTAACCCAAAGAAGAATGGGAATCTCAGAACACTGGATTGAGCTCATGCCACACATATTTTTGGGCCAGGAGGCAGTCATCAGAACAGAGCAAGGAAATACAGCAAGTTAGAAATTGAAAATGTTTTAAAAAAATTGAAAAAGTGTGTGCAGGCATGTGCCTTGTCTCCATACCTTCTTATATGTGGAAGAGATCATTCAGGAGGCTGAACTTTATGAGGAGGAGTGTAGTAGCATCATGATTGGAAGAAGTCTCATCAACAACCTGCGTTATGCAGATGACACAACTTTGCTTGTCGAAACTGAGGGGATCTGAAGCATTTTCTGCAGAAGGTAAAGGACTGGAGTCTTCAATATGAACTGAAGTTCAACATCAAGAAACAAATATCCTCACCACGGGGGCAACTGGCAGCACCATGATGGATGGAGAAGAGATCAAGGTTATTAACAATTCAGGTAGCTCAGCTCCACAATCATCAGTCAGGAAATCAAAAAATTAATTGCACTGGGAAAGTCTGCTGTCAGGGACCGTTCCAAAGTGCTAAAGAGCAATGATGTCAGTCTAGAGACTAAAGTGTGCCTGGTTAAGGCTATGGTCTTCACAATTACTGCTATTCACCAGAGAGCTGGACAACAAATGTCTAAGGATGACAGAAGAATTGATGTCTTTGAGTTAGGTGCTGGAGAAGAGTACTGAGCATACCATGAACTGCCAGGATAACAAATAGGTCTGTCTTGGAGAGGGTGAAACCAAGTTTCTCCTTGGAAGCTAGGATTTTCAAGCTCTGTCTCACAAACTTTGAGAATGTGGCCAGAAGGGATCAGTCCTTGGATAACATGCTTAGAAGGTGAAGGAACAGCGCAGGAGAGGAAGACTTCAGAGGAGATGGATTGACTCAGTAACTAGGACAATGGGTTATGTGTGTCAGAGTCAGTGAGACTGGCTCAGGATAGCGGAGGGTTCAGAGCTATTGTATACAGGGTTGCTATGAATCACAGGCAACTCGGTGGCACACAATAACAACAACACAAAGATGACGCCTCTCTGGTGGTTCAAATCTACCAGCCACTGTGCTGGAGAAAGACAGGTATCTCCTGTCATGGTACTTACATCCTCTAGAACCCCCCTGGATGGTCAGCTTGACAGCAATTTTTTACAGAAGCAGAATGCCTCATTTTCTGCCCATGAAGTGGCTGCTGAGTTTTAACCTCTGACATTTCAATTAGCAGTCAAGTGCTTTAACCACTTCTATGATGGCTCCTTCTGTAAACACTATAAGGTAGTATTTGAATAAGGTAACATTCAGATTGACTGGCAAGGTTAGGCACGGAAATTGACAATTTGAGGATTTATTTTGCTTCCTAAACTGGTTATTTCTTGAAGTACCACTTGTAGGATTTGTGTAAGTATACCATTCATATAAACCGCCAACCCATCTCTTCATCTGTAAATGGAAAAGTAATGACCCTAACTTTAAGGGCTGTTGAGAGGATTAAATAAATACCAATGAACTTGAAACATAGGGATACTGACGAGACCTTTGTTGCTATTATATATTAAATATGTATATACATATGAACATAGATGTAAAGAGGATAATTTGGAAGCAAAACACACAAACCCACTAACAGCATTTGTATTCTAAGGCAAGTATTAATTGAAGGATTGGGAATCATAAGGGCTTGAAAAATGTACTCTATACAATTCCGAATTTTAATTTTTTTTACAGTGAGAAATTATCAGTGAGCTATTTCTCTAATTTCTAAAGTGATGGATAGATGTGAATAACTGATACAAAACTATTATAAAAGATCACACATGAAAAATATATGTCATTTTATTGAATAGTACAGGGTATACATTTTCTAAAATAACTTCAAGATATCTAGGAGTGAGAAAGTGCTGATAAAAATAATCTTGATTTTTCCATTAGAGGTTATTGCTCTAGAGAATAACTAAAGCAGTTCTGTAGAAACCTGCAGTAATGAGCTTCAATTGCATCCTATCATTCAAGAGGAGATAAGTCCCTGACAGAGTCACTCCTTTTCATTACCATGTTCTGTTTGTTGCTTCTAAACAGATGCATCATTCCATGTGCATTTGAGTTTCCACTTTATAAATATGTCCTATGACAGAGGAAGTTCCAGATGTGTGATGCTGTCATTACTTCATCTGAGGCACAGACATGAGTTGTTATGTGGGACAAATACCTGTAACTAATAAAAGAAGACTATCAGTATGGGAGATCCATCAACAATCTGTGTTATGCAGGTGACACAACTGTGCTTGCTGAAACTGAGGAGGGCCTGAAGCGCTTGCTGCAGAGGGTCAAGGACTTCAGCCTTCAATATGGATTGAGGCTCAAAGTCAAGAAGACAAAGATTCTCACCACAGGACCAATGGGCAGCATCAGGATGGATGGTGAAGAGATTGAGATTGCTCACAACTTTAGTTTCCTTGTCTTCACAGTCAACACTCTTGGCACCAGCAGCCAGGAAATTAAAAGATGTATTGAGATGGGAAAGTCTGCTATTAGGGACCACTCAAAAGTGCTGAAGAGCAAGGGTGGCATTCTGGAGACTAAGGTGTGCCTGATACAGGCCATGGTCTTTGCAATCACTTGTTACACATCAGAGAGTTGGACAATGACTAGGGAGGATAGAAGGAGAATTGATGCCTTTGAGTTATGGTACTGGAGAAGAGTATTGAACGTATCATGGACTGCTAAGAAAACAAACAGGTTCACCCTGGAGAGGGTTAAGCCGGGCTGCTCCTTGGAGGCAAGGATTATGAGGCTTTGTCTGACATACTTTGGACATGTTGAAAGGAGGGACCAGTCCTTGGAGAGGGACATCATGCTTAGGAGGGTGGAGGGACAGTACAGAAGGGGAAGACCCTCTATGAGGTGGATTAATTCAGTGACTGGGGTAATCAGGACAGGAGTGTCAGAGACAGTGTGATTGGCACAGAGAAGAGTTTAGGGCTGTTGTATGTAGGGTCGCTATGAGTCATAGGTAACTCTATAGCACATAACAACAATGATCAGTATGGATAGTGAAGAGATTGAGCTAGTTAACAGTTTTAGTTTGCTTGGCTCCATAGTCAACACTCTTGGAAACAGCAGCCAGGAAATCAAGAGATAAATTGCACTGGGAAAGTCAGCTGTCAGGGACCTCTACAAAGTATTGAAGAGCAGCGACGTCAGGCTGGAGAAGAAGGTGCACCTGATCTGGGCTATAGTCTTCACAATTGTATACTATGCATCAGAGAGCTGGACAGTGAATAGGGATGATAGAAAGAGAATTGATGCCTTTGGGTTGTGGTGCTGGAGAAGAGCGTTGAATATACCATGGACTGCTAGGAGAACAAACAGGTTTGTCCTGGAGAGAGTGAAGCTGGGCTGCTCCTTGGAGTCAAAGATTCTGAAGCTTTGTCTGACATACTTTGGGCATGTTGCAAGGAGAGACTGGTCCTTGGAGAAGGGCATCATGTTTTGGAGAGTGGAGGGACAGCACAGGAAAGGAAGACCCTCAATGAGATGGATCAATTCTGTGATTAGGGTGGTAGAAGTAAGTGTGTCAGAGATGGTGTCAGAGATGGTGGCACAGGATAGAGCAGCATTTAGGGCTCTTGTACATAGGGTTGCTGTGAGTAGCAAGCAACCTGACGGTACATAACCAAAACAACATAGCAAAAATGAACATGGTCGCCAAACAATGGGCTCAAGCAATGGAAACAATGGGGAGGATGATGAAAGATCAGTAGTCTTCTCTATTGCACGTGAGACAGAAATGACTCAATAGTTCTTTACAACAATAACAATAAAAGCCACTCTAGGATGCAGTGAGTTCATGTTAATGAAGGAGAAAGTCTCAGAAAAGGAGGCTAGGGATGATTGCATAACTCTGAAAATCAATGACACTAAACTTATATTTGTAGAAACTTGAATTTGTGTATTTTTTTGCTGTGTATATTTTCAATACAAACACAAATAAAATAAATTGCCTAGAAAATAAACAACCTCTGTAATTCAAAGTCAATGTTCTGCCATGCCAATCACGAATTCATCATTTTTATTTTTGTAACTGGTATGGAGGGGGGTATTTGTTAAAACAATAAGCTAACTCTCTGTTTTGAACAATTATGTCTTTCATCTCAGAGGTGCAAGCATCACTGTAAGAAATAAACTTGGAGAAACAGAATTATGGTAGAGATATGTTCTATATGCCACAAAGAGGCCTTAATTGGATCAACAGGGGTTTCCTGGAACCCTTTAGTCCATTTTCAAATATATTACAAAATAAGTCATAGGGACCTTCGGAGATTTTTATTTATAGAAACTTGAACAGGTGTAAAGTTTGAGGTTGCCTTGCTGATGATATTTAAATGAAAAGAAGTTAGGTCTTTTCACTAAGGTAAATCATTGACATAATCCTGAAGGAAGAAATGCTTTTTTCAGACTATGGAGGCTTAAGGAGGAGGACAGGTAGTTACGAAGCAGTTTGTGGTTGTTTTTGTTGTTGTTAGGTGCCATCAAGTTGAGTAGAACTCATAGTGCTCTATGAATAACAGACCTGGAGCTTGTCCTATCCTGTATCTTCCTCATAATTTCTGACATACTTGAGCCCATTGCTGCAGTCACGGTGTCAATCCATCTCATTGGGAATCTTCCTCTCCCTCACTGACCCTCCACCTTTCCAAGCATGATGTCCCTTTCCAAGGAATAGCCTCTCCTAGCAACATGTTCAAAGCAGGAGAGACAGAGTTTTGTCATCTTTGCCTCCAAGCAGCATTCTGGCAGCATTTTTCTCCAAGATATATATGTTCTTTTCACATTCCATGGAGTACTCAATAGTCTTCTCCAGCACCATTTTGATGAAGCACAATTGATGAAGGCATCAATTCTTCAACAGCTCTCAGGTGTGTAGCAGGTGATTGCCAAAATCATGGCCTGAATCAGAGGCACCATAGTATTTTGGAGAGATCTCTGACAGTGGATTTCCCCAGTACAATATGTCTTCTGATTTCATGACTACTGGTGCCCAATAGTGTTGACTGTTGATACAAACCAAATGAAATAATTGGTAGCGTCAATCCTTTTTCCAGCTACCGTGATGTTGTCTGCTGGCTCCGTGGTGAGGACCTTTGTTTCTTGGTGTTACGATGTAATCCATACCCAAGGCTGGAGTTCTTGATCTTCTGCAGCAAGCATTTCAAGCTGTTGTTTGAACAGAGCAAGGGAACACTTGTTCTTGTTGTTATGTGCCATCAAATCAAGTACTACTCATGGAGACCCTATGAACAAAAGATAGGAACCCTGTTCTATCCTGTGCCATCCTCACATTTCCCGACACACAAAAGACCATTGTGGCAGTCACCATGTCAATCCACCTGGTTGAGGGTCTTCCTCGCCTTTGCCGACCCACCACCCTTCCCAGCATCATGCCCGTCTCCAAGGAATAGCCCCTCCTAACAACATGCTCAAAGTACATGAGGTGAAGTCTCATCATTCTTGCCTCCAAAGAACACTCCAAA
>NW_006399907.1:7797742-7800043 GCF_000299155.1 Elephantulus edwardii | reverse complement strand
TATAAGGATCCAGGAGGGGTGGGAGAACCGGGAAGCAGAGGGATGTGGATGTACAGGGGGAAGAGGGGATTAATCATTGGATTGTACAATTTGATGGGGGGGGGGTGAGGGAAATGGAAAGAATTTGTTCAAATTTGTATTATAATTTTGTGAATAAACAAGCGAAAAAAAAGGCAGCTTGGGGAGGGGGAAGAGAGGGAGAGGTGGTAAAATGTGCAACAATGAACGAATGAAAATCTAACTTTTCTGTACACTTTTGTTAAAATGACAATTAAAATAAAAAGTTTTACTTAAAAAAACCAAACCAACCAATAATAAAAAAAAAATTTGGAGAGTTCCCAAACTGTAGATTTTTCCTAATGCAATGTGTCTCCTTATTTCCTGACTGCTTGTACCAAGGGTGTAAATTATGGATCCAAGCAAGAAGTAGTTGTTGACAGTTTCAATCTCCTTCCCATCATTTACGATGTTGATTATCAGTCCAGTAATAAGAATCTTTATTTTCTTTATATTGAGATGCAATACATATCGAAGGCTACATTCCTTGATCTTCTGCAACAAGTAAGGTTGTGTCACTAGGAGTGGTTTTTACTTGACCAGCCTGATTTGGAGTGCCTGCTTTGTAATAAAACTTCCAGGGCACACCAGAAAGCTTCACGTCCATGCTCAATGGACTGTGGATGACTGCTGAAAGCCCACAAGCCATACATCTGCAGATCATGCCCGAATTCACAGTCAGTTCATCACTAGCTGCAGCAGGAGACATTTACTTGTGAAAAGAATGAATCCTTGTGGTGCGGTAGTCAAAGAGCTTAGCAGTTAACCAAGAGGTCAACCAATTAAATCTGTCAGCTGCAGCTCAGGAGAAAGATGGGCAATATGCTTCCTTGAGAATTTATAGCCTTTGGAAACTAATTACAGGGAAGTTCTACTCTGACTGTTGTTGTTATGTGCCGTCAAGTCACCTGCAACCCATAGTGACCCTATGCACAGCAGCTCTGAACCCTGCCCTGAGCCAGTCTCACTAATTCCGACACACCAACCCCCATTGTCCCAGTTACTGTATCAATCCATCTCATTCAGAGTCTTCATCTCCTGCACAGTCCCTCCACTTTTCCAAGCACAATGTTCTTTTCCAAGGACTGGTCTCTTCTGGCCACATGCCCTAAGTAAGTGAGAGAGAGCTTCAAAAGCCTATCCTCTAAGGAGAAATTTGGTTTCACCCTCTCTAAGACAGGTATATTTGTTTTCTTGGCAGTTCATGGTATGTTCAAGACTCTTCTCCAGCATCATAATTCAAAGGAATTGGTTCTTCTTCTGTCATCTTTAGTCATTGTCTAGATCTCTGATGCATAGCAAGCAATTGCAAGGACCATGGACTGGATTAGGCACACCTTAGTCTCTAGACTGACATCGTTGCTTTTCAGTACTCTGGAGAGGTCCATAACAGCAGATTTTCTTAATGCAATTTGTCTTTTGATTTCCTGACTGCTGGTGATAAAAGAGGGTTGATTGTGGAGCAGAGCAAGCTGTAATTGTTAACAACCTCAATCTCTTCTCCATCCATCCTGATGCTGTCAATTGGCCCAGTGGTTAGAATCTTTGTCTTCTTGATGTTGAGCTTCAATCCATTTTGAAGACGCCAGTCCTTTCCTTGACCTTCTTCTGCATAATGTAGGTTGTTGATGAGTCTTCCTCCAATCTTGATGTCACATTTCTCCTCATAAAGCCTGCATATTGAATGATCTTCTGCATATAGATTGAAAAGGTATGGGGGCAGGATGCATGCCTGAGGGACTCCCTTGCTGATTTTGAACCATGCAGTGCTTTCTTGCTCTGTTCTGAGGACTGCTTTCTGATCCAAGTACAGGTTTCACATAAGCACACTCAGGGATTCCCTTTTTCCTCAAGGTTAGCCACAATTTGTTATGATCCACACAGTTAAATGCCTTTGCATAGTCAATGAAACACAAACAGACATTCCTCTGGTACTCTTTGCTTTCTGCCAATGTTCATATGACATTGGTAATAATGTCTGTAATGCCACAATCTCTTCTAAACCCAGCTTGTATTTCTGGTAGTTCTCTCTCAATGTACTGCTCCAGTTGTTTCTGGACAATATTTAGCAGGATTTTGCTAGTGTGTCCTATTAGTGATAGCCATGTTGTTGTTATGTGCCATCGAGTCACTTGCGACTCAAAGCGACCCTATGTACAACAGACCTAATCTCTGTTCTGTCCTGTGCCAATCGCACTGTCTCCAATACACCCATCCCAATTACCCCAGTCACTGAATCAATCC
>NW_006399907.1:7793548-7796122 GCF_000299155.1 Elephantulus edwardii | reverse complement strand
CTATTCAACTCTTTAGTATCTTTAATTCTTCCCTGTGCTTTGGCTTCTCTGCGCTCCAGTGCAATTTTCAGAGTCTCTTCTGACATCCATTTTGGTCTTCTCTTCCATCTTTGCAATGACCATTTGCACTCTTCCTGGATGATACCCTTGATATCCTCCCACAACTCATCTGGTCTTTGCTCATTTGTGTTCAAGGCTCAAACCTGTTCCTGAGATATTTCTGAAATTCAGGTGGGATAGACTCAAAGACATATTTTGGTTCCCATGGACTTGGTTTAATTTTCCTCAGCTTCAGATTGTATGGTAATTTCCACACTTTGACTATTAGGGTCTTTATAAGCAGAATTCCACTTGATGAGTTGGGTCCTTGAATGGTACAATTAATGTTTTCAGTTTCTAACCAAATGCTTAACTTAGAGAGACCTCAAGAGAAAACCCTGCCAATTCCTCCATGGTCTGCCACTGGAATCCTTTGAGAGCATGGCTCTGACACTCACAGGGTCACCAGGGTCATCAGGGTTGACTGGTGGGAATTGGTTCTGTTCAAAACGATTTTGTCTGAGGAAGGGTTCAGCAGAGTGAGGATTACTGGACTGGGTGCTCCCAGAAAGCACAGGCAATCTGATAATTGACCATTTACTAATTTTTCTCTTTGATTTTCTGGGAGCTGAAAGCTTGCCAAAGCTGTTAACTAGTAAGGGACAGCAGTTGCTCATGTTAACCAGGAGAGGGGGATGTTTGGTAGTTTCTGCATCTGCAGTGTTCTTGCTTTTGTGCTAAAGCCTTGATTACAAAGGAATCTCATTTTGTTTTTTCTGGTCTCGCTCCATTGCAGTCACCTTGCATGACATTGGCGCTCTGTGAAATTGTTTATGTTCAGAAGGTGAACACTTACCTTGGCCGAGCTATTGATGCCAGGTCACTCTCTAGCTGACAATTGTCAGAATTTTTTTTTCCTCCCGTCATACTGACTGCAACCGTGGCTTGAGCCCAGGGAGATTGTGAGGGTGGCGTAGGATCCGATCTGTGGTCCATATGGCTATTGTGAGTAGGAGACTACTCGGCAGCACCTAACAACACATGGTCACCAAAAGGAGACATCCCACAGGAAAGCCTATGACGTGACAGCTAAAGGCCCATCTGTGCTCTCTGGCTGACCTGACTGACTCCCAGCCTAGTCACTCAGTGGCCACATGACCTTGAATAAATGATTTTATTCCCTGGGCCTCTGTTTCATCACTTTCAAAACAGTTCACTTGAGCAGGTGGACTTTATGCAGAGGAAATGTGGCATCAAATTAGGTGGAAAACTCATCAACAACCTGCATTATGTAGATGACAACCTTGCTTGCTGAAAGTGAGGATGACTTGAAAAGCTTGCTGCAGAAGATTGATTCCATCTTAACATCAAGAAAATAAAAAATCCTCATCACTGGGCCAACAGATAACATTATGATGGAGAAAAGAATGAAGTTGTCAATAACTTAATCTTGCTTAGCTCCACAATCAACACTGATCATACCAGCAACCAAGAAATCAGAAAATATATTCCACTGGGTAAATGTGGTGTCAAGGACTTCTCTAAAGTGCTAAGGAGCAATGATGTCACTTTAAAGACTAAGGTGCAACATATTTAAGTTATGGTCTTTTCAGTTATTTGCTATGCATCTAAAAATTAGACAATGAATATGGATGACAGAAGAATCAATGCCTTTGATTAAGGCATTGTATAAGAGTACTGAATATGCATGACACGCTGTCAAGAGAACAAACAAGCATGCCTTAGAGAAAGTATAATCAAGCTTTAGAAAAGGATGGTGAAGCTTTGTCGCATATACTTTGGGATGTTGTTAGGAGTGGCTAGTCCTTGGAAAAGGAATCATGTTTGATAAGGTAGAGGGTCAGCAAAGGAGAGAAAGATCCTCAGGGAGGTGGACTGATGCAGTGACTGTAACAGTGGACTCAAATATATCAGCGATGATGAGGATGGCATAGGATAGGATAGGGTTCCGATCTGTCACTGGAGTTGTACTTGACTTGCTAGCACCTAACAACAACTTAAAGAACTCAGGAAAATGAAATTTAGATAATTTATGTAAAACACTTAAAACCATGCTGGCAATTAACTTACATTGTTGTGGTATGCTTTTGAGTTGAGTCAATCACAACTCCCATTGAAAAGGTAGAACCTTCCAGTCTTTATGGAAGCAGATGAGTGAGTAGTTCAAACCAATTTATTTTTTTTGATTAGCAGATGAACTTTTACTTAGTTTGTTACCAGGCTTCCTTTAACTTATGTCATCTACCCTTAAGGCCATTTGTCAGAGGTCATAGTCTCTTGACCAGTCACAGAACACTCTAGTCCATTCAGGGACTGAGAATCAATATTCAGTTGCTACAAGACTTCTACTGATAAAACAAGATCAGAAGGTGAGCTCATGCATTGTTTTCCATTTCTATTTGCAACTTACCTATTTACTATTTCTCTAACGGCTGCATTTCAGACAAAGGATGATGTTTTAGGCTTTGTTGTTGTTGTTGTTATGTGCCGTCGAGTCGCCTGCGACTCATAGCG
>NW_006399907.1:7789309-7790523 GCF_000299155.1 Elephantulus edwardii | reverse complement strand
CCTACATTCATGGTTCTCACATTCCATGTCCCAATCACCAGTGTCTGCTTACAACTGTTCCTCTTCCTTTGTATTTCCATACTTGAAAACTCAACCTCCTTTGCCATTTTTTAAACTATATCTGGATCCTTATTTACAGGATGGACTACCCTAGTTGGACAAACAATTATGTAGTGGACTACAAAACCAAAGATTAATGATTTAAATCCACCCAGAGGTGCTTTGGAAGAGAGACGTAGTTCCAAATGGTCACAGCTTTGAAAACCTCATGTAACACATGGGTCAGAATTGACTCAACATGTTTTGGGGCATTTTTAAGCGTGAAAAATAAGGAGAAGAAGAAGCATTTACATAGAACTCTCAGACACATTGGAGTTTATGATAAACTTGGCTATTGCATAGCTTATGTGACTCTTGGTGTTTCTCTTTGCCTACCAGTAAAACAATGAGAAATAACACTTAAAATAAGCAGTGGACACACAAAAGCTGGAACTACAATTCAACTTCTGTTGGTTCCACAGCCATGGAGGGGACAGCTCTCTTTCACAGCGTGAGTTGGCCAGGCTTCTGACTTCAGCTCAGCATTGAAATGCCCCTCACAGACCAACATCCTTCAGAAGGCTCTCTGCCTCATAGGCTGGCCTGAGTGTTCCTCTGTGCTGTCTGCCACACCTCAGCTTGAAAGAATTAAAAGTTACCACTTGCATTTCAGGGATTTCTATATCATCTTGTACCTATAACATCATCTATCATTCTTTTCTTCCCCTTTGCTAGTCTTCTCTTCGGCAATGGGATGGTTCAATGGCTGCTAATTCATTCTGAGACAGAGTTGGGCTAATTTGTCATCCCATCAACTTCCTAGAGGCCAGTCTAGATCTAGCCTAGGCCCTGAGAGCTGACTGCAGAGTCCTCACGTCTGCCTCCTTCCTTCAGTGAACATCTTTATTAAATGTTCCTGCCAGGTTCTGAGTTGCCAAGATTGTATTTACTTTCCTTTTCAAGAGCCAAAGGAATAAAACCTGTCAAGTCAGTACTAGCTGTTTGTTGTTATGTGCCATTGAGTCGTTTCCGACTCATAGCGACCCTATGCACAACAGCTCTAAACCCTGCTCTATCCTGCACCAACCGCACCGCCTCTGACACACCCATTCCGATTACCCCAGTCACCGAATCAATCCATCTCATAGAGGGTCTTCCCCTCCTGCGCTGTCCCT
>NW_006399907.1:7771067-7788309 GCF_000299155.1 Elephantulus edwardii | reverse complement strand
TTTTTTTTCTCTCATTATATATATTTTTAAAATATGAGATACATAGAATAATTTTTAAGAGTGCTCTTTGAAAATTCTTTCCATGTCTTTTTCCCATTTTGTAATTAGGTTATCAGTCTTTTTCTTGTGGAGGCCCAGGAGTATTCTGCAAACTTTCATTATGAGATTCTTGTCTGAGCTGGTATTGCCAAATATTTTTTCCCAGTTAGTAGGTTTTCTTTTCCACCTGTTGGGAAAAATTTTTTATGTGCACAGGGATTTAATCTTTAAAAATCCCATTCATTAATATTATTGTCTTCAGATTGTGTGTGTCTATATTTGGCAGTCTCTTTATACTGTAGACTAGGCCTTCTAAGCTTGATCCAAGTTTATCTCTTATGAACTTTATGGTTTTGTGCTTTACTCCCAGGTCTCTGATCCATCTTGAGTTGATATTTGTGTACAGTGTGAGATGTGCATCCTGTTTCAGCTTTCTGTAGGTCGCAGTCCAGTTTTGCCAGCACCATTTATTGAAGAGATCGTCATCTCCCCAATTTGATAGGTTTTATCTCCTTGCCAAATATCAGTTGATCATAGATACTTGAATGGCCAACAGATACATGAAGAAATAAATGCTCAAACTCAATGGTGATAAGAGAGAAGCAAATCAAAACCACAATGAGATATGATCTCACTCTAGTGCAGTGGTAAAGTTTAACAGGACAGCAAGTAATAAATGCCTCAGAGGATGTGGTGAGATAGGAACTCTTAGACATTGTTGGTGGGATTATACAATGATAAAACCACTCTGGAAGGCAGTTTGGCACTTCTTCAAAAAGCTGAACATAGAAATTCCTTAGGATCCTGCTATTCCACTGCTTGGAATATACTCTGAAAAAGTGAGAACTGAGGCACAGAGACTTGTACATCAATGTTCAGCATTATTCACCATTGCAAGAACAGGGAAATAGCCCAGATGTCCAACCACAATTGAATGGATTGAGAAATTATGGTACATTCATACAATGAAATACTATGCAGGATGCAGGAACAATGATTTTGTAAATTACTACCTAACTTGTGAAGGACTGGAGAGCATTATGCTGAGTGAACTCAGTCCCATAAAGACAAATACTGTATAGAATCATTATTGTAGAATGAGTGTGAGGATCCAATGGAGGGGGGAGGGAAAAAGCAGAGGGGTAAACATGTGCTGGGGGTGGCAGGGAATTAATTATGGGGTTGCACAATTTGATGGGTGAGGAGTGAGGAAAATGGGAAGGAACTGGTGTGAAAAACAGTGTATTGTAACTAAACTAGTATTTAAAAAAAGAGTACTTTTTAAAAGACTATTTTAAGAGTTGTTGATTGCCATTCAGTTGAGCAAACCTCAGAGTGACCCAATGGACTTTAAAAGGCCTGAAGCCTTTTTCTATAACTATCACCATTTATCAAAGTTCATAGAGTTTCTAGAGGCATGTTGTTTAGGATGCTACTCCTGCTTCCAAACCTGTCTTAAACTGGGAACTCCACAAAACACTGTCCACCATGGGTAACCATTATGACATTTGACAGGGCTCTAATGGCACAAGGTTCAGCATCACAGCAACCCCAGGTTACCTCAGTACAGCATGTTGACAGAAGAGTGCTGTACCATTAAGAACAGTGTTCCTCCAAAATAATAATAACAGTTTTTAAATACAAAGGCCCTCCCTAGGGTCTTGTGGACTCTAAACAAGAGGCTTAAATAAAACAGAACCAATATAGTATATTTTTGTTGTTACGTGCCATTGAGTTGCTTGCGACTTTTTTAGAAAGAGTATTTTAAATGGGTACTCTTTTTTAAAAAAGAACACTTTTAATAAAGAGTCATTTTCATCTCTATTGTTTGACTACAAATTGAGGGAGTAGGGGACAAAGGTCAGGTGGCAGGACTGGGGTGGGGCTAAAAGAATAAAAAGGACACTGAAAAAAGAAAAAGACATCTTGTTTGATCTGTAGTATTTTTAAAAGTACACTTATTCTCTTTACTATTGCCTTCTAAGTACAGTAAACTGGCATCTTCTAACATGTAATGAATGATAGGATAACTCTATTTTTCTAACAAAGACTTGATTACTTATCTACATTTGTCAAGTTCCAAGTAACACCTATTTTGTGATATGGAGCCCTGGTCGCATAACATGTGTTGAAAAGAAAGAAAGAAAACTGGGAGGGAGTGTAGTCTGCCTTCCATTCCACCTTACCCCTCCTCTTCCTGCGCTTTTCCTCTTTCCTGAGGACGCGCCTTCCACCGCCCTTTCCAGCAACTTCAGGCGCCAGTGCCCTCTTATTAAAAACAGCAAACCTTGCCTGTTCTGAAAGGAAGGATGTGAATCATCGAATCCTATGGCTAGAAGGAACTTGAGTGAATTATCTACCGCCTTCCTTCTGTAAAATACTTGCCACGTCACATTTGAGACTGTCACTCTCACCCATTTTCTTTCCATTTTCAAAGGCTCTGAAAACGTATTTTCCTAGAGTTGAGAAGAAAGATGTAATAGGTCATCTGTTGGGCTCCTTCCATTCCCTGGAAGCTGCTTTACCTAAATGAGAAGGTTATTTTGTGGCATCTCTGAGAGGAGATGAGAACACTTTTGAAAATATCCTTGTACCTAGTGTACAAAAGGAAATCTGAGGCGATGTGAGCCTGGAGTGTAGAGATAACATTCTGAGAAGAAAATGTTTCTTAAACAAGGGAATGGGCAAGGGAAGCGGATGGGGAAAGGATTTAGACAAAAAAGTTTTGATGACAGTAAATAATACATTGACACCCACAGAGATTTTTTTTAAAAGAAATTTTATTTTATTATTTTTGTGTGTGTGTACCATCAAATCAGATCTGACTGGTACAGGAGGAGATTGCTCCTCCTTCTCCAGCAGAGCATCTGGTGGATTTGAACTGCGTATCTCTGGGATTGCAGTGCAGCTTCTTGCCACTAGGTCTCCAGAGCTCCCTCAGAGATTCTTTTCATGTAATCAAACGCACTACCACAAAGTCAATTTTGACTCGGAGTAATCCATCATCAGGTTTCCTAGGCTGTAAATCTTAATGGGAACAAACTGCTCATATATCTCTCTCGGAGCTACTGGTGAATTCCAACCATTGACCTTTCAATTAGCAACTCAACTTGTAACCCACTACACCATCAGAGTGTAGTGTATAAACCCACTGGCCTTAAGTCAGTTCTGATTCATAGCAACCCTCCATCAGGCTCCTGAGGCTGAACATCTTTTGGGAGTAGATTACTCATCTTTTTCACTAGGAGCAATTGGTGAATTTTAACTACCAGCCTTTCAGTTAGCAGCCTACATATTACACACTGCTCCACCAAAAGTTAGATGGAATGTATTGGTTTGCAATCTCTTGGAGGAAACCCCCCTTGCTTTGTTCTCAGTCCTGTGCTCTATAGAAAGCTGACTCAGCCGCTCCAGGAATGGAATCGATGACCTAGACCTAAGCCACAGTACAAGTACACTCTCCTCCTGCCACCTGCCATGACAGGTGCACAAATGGGCTCAAGTTCTAAGATAGCCACACAGTACTATCTGAGCAAGTGTGCTGCAATTCCCTGGAGGGACCTTTCTCTCTCCCTCTCACCAACTGAAGAAACTGCAAGGCCCCACCTGCTGTATCCACTGCACTAAGAACCCAAGAACTGAACACACACACACACACATATCTCCAAAGCAGAGTTAGCTCAAAACACAGGTTTCCTCACACCATTGTCTGATTCCTGAATCAAGCTTGTCTTCAATTCCTTCAGCCAATAAATTCCTAATCACCTTTTCCCACCCATTTCAGTTAGTTTTCTATCACTGGATAAATTCTTGCTTCAAAGAATCAATACACATAACACATAATATGTGTTTAAAATATTCTTTTAATGAATTGATGCTCTATGTAGCTATGCACCCACACTCTAGCCCTTCTTAGTGTCTTTCTTCAAAGGACTGTTTGTCAAAGTTGAGTTCAAAGATCTTAACTGTACTTAAGTGTTCATAGTTTAAATAAATAAATAGAGGGCATTATTTTTTTGTTTGAAGATGAGCAGAGAACAAAAAAGGAAGGAAACTAAAAGGGATAAGACAGCCTGTGGAGGATTTCAACTGAAGAGAGTTGTTAGCTTCACAGAAGAGATGCAAAGTTAAAATTCCTTTCAAAGAGTTGGGTGCCATCGTTACCTTAAGTGAAGGAACTCAGAGACAATACAAAGAACAAATCTTTCTAAGGTTTGCAGTTTGAAAAGCAGGTACCCTTTAAGGAGACTGCAAATTGTATAAAATGGTTCAATCCTATTAGAAAGTATTTTTGCAAGGGTTTGGGAAAAGAAAGTTTAGTTTGTTTTGATCCATATTTTTAATTCAGGCACACCTCATTTTATAGCATTTCATTTTATTGGGTTTCACAGATACTGCAATTTCTACAAAGTGAAGTTTTGTGGCAACCCTGCTGTAGCAAGACTATTGATGCTACAGTATTTCCAGTATTTCCCAGTAGCATGTGTCTGTGTCACATTTTGAGAATGCTCACAATATTGCAAACTTTTCCATAGTACTATTGCATAGTTTCATTGCCACAAAAGGTTCCCACTAAGAACAATGGGAATTCCAGAATACTTAATAGTGTTAATGCAAAACCTATACCTAGATCAAGAGGCTATTGTTTGAACAGAGCAAGGGAACACTGAATGATTTAAAATCAAGAAAGGTGTGCATCAGTGTTGTAATCTCTCTCTATTCAATCTGTATGCTGAGCAAATTATTTGAGAAGCTGGACTCTATGAGGAAAAATGTGGCATTAGGATCAGACAAAGACTCATAAACAACCTGCATTATGAAGATGACACAACCTTGCTTGCTGAAAATGAGGAGGACTTGAAGCACTTGTAGAAGACTACAGCCTTCAATATGAATGACATCTCAACAAGAAACAAAAAATTCTCACCACTGGACAAATGGGCAACATTATGACAGATGGAGAAAAGATTGAAACAGTCAACAATTTTATCTTACTTGGAGCCACAATCAACACCCTTGGGACCAGTGGTCAGAAGACTAGGAGATGTATTACATTGGAACAGTCTGAAGTCAGGGAGCTCTCCAAATTACCGAGGAGCAGTTATGTCAGTCTGAAAACTTAGGTGCACCCGATGCAGATCATGGTGTTTTCCCGCATTTGCTATGCTGTTGAAAGCTAGACAATGAATAAAGATGATAGAAGAAGAATTGATGCCTTTGAGTTGTGGTGTTGGAGAAGAGTACTGAACATGGACTGCCTAAAGAATAAACAGATATGGTTTAGAGAGAGTGCAGCCGAAGTGCTCCTTGGAAGCAAAGGTGACAGAACTTTGTCTCACATACTTTGGACATGTTGTTAGGAGGGGCTATCCCTTCGAGAATCATTCTTTGGATGTCATGCTTGGAAATGTGGAGGGTTAGCGAAAGAGTGGAAGATACTCAGCCAGATGGATTTACACAGTGTTTACTCTAAGGGCTGGAGTATGTCATAGCTGAGGAGCCTGGCACAGGATATGAGAGAGTTCAGATATATTATTCACAGGGTTGCAATGAGCTGTACTTAGCTCGGCAGCACCTAATAACAACATTACACAGTTAAAAAGAGTTTTTGTGGCTAAGTGGTAAGAACTAAGGCTCACCCAAAAGCACACAGTTTTGAATCCACCAGCTGCTCCATGAAAGAAAGATGGACAGACAGACTCTCCTGAGCTATTCACAGACTCTATAAGCCTGCTGGGGGGACAGCTATGAGTAAAATCTGACTCAAAGATACACAAAGATGACTACAGTATTGCACAGTTAATAGATCATAGTATAATGTAAATATATGTGACTCTATTGTCATATTTTCTTTACTGTAGCGATCATATGGTATATGGTAGCAATCTGTGGGAATGAATCTGCAATGTCTCTAAAGTATGCCTGTACCTAGAAAATTTTGATGGTGTAGTTTGTAGGGAGTTACACTCCTAACTCAAAGGTGACAGTTATCTTGTGTTTTGGGTCTACCAGAAGTTCCTCAGGATAAAGATGGACAATCTCCCTCTGAGCCATGTATGGCCTACAGGAGGGCCAGCTATGAGTCAGTTCTGACTTGATGACAGTGAGATGAATTATACTTTTGTCTATCAAACCACCACAAATCTTTGTGATTACAAACAGTCACTTATATGGCATATGGTTTTGTGGGTAAGGAATCAGGAAAACTCTCAACTGGATAGTTTGTGCACCTGTTGGCTTCATGAGAGACAGCTAATTCCAGAAGACATAATTCCGAGGTGGCTTCTCCTCTCACATATCTAATTGCTCAGTGACTCTTCTTGCTCTCCATCTGAAACCTTATATCCTAGGACCTGTTTTGTACTTCCTCGGAGCAGGATTGGAAGATGACTAATCAATAACCTTCATTGCACAGATGACACAACCTTGCTTACTGCATGTGATGAGACTTGAAGTGCTTGTTGCAGAAGATCAAACACTGCAGCCTTTAATATGGATTGCATTTCAATGTCAAGAAAACAAAAATTATCATCACCATCACAAGACCTCAAGGCAACATCATGATAGATGGAGAAAATATTGAAATTGTCAATTACTTAATTTTCCTTAGATTCACAATCAATACATTTGATACGAGCCGTTAGAAAATCTAAAGAAGTATAGCATTGGGAAAGTCTGTAGTCAGGGACCTCTCCAAACTACTGAGGAGCAATGATGTTAGTTTGAGGACTAAGGTGCACCTGATTCACACAATGGTCTTTCCAATCACTTGCTATGCTCCTGAGAACTGGATAATGAATAAAGATGACAAAAGAAGAATTGATGCCCTTAAGCTTCGATGTTGGAGAAGAGTAGTAACTATCCAATGGATTACCTAAAGAACAAACAGATATATCTCAGAGAAGGTTCATTTAGGGTGCTCCTTCAAGCAAAGATGATAAAACTTAACTTTGGGCATGTTGTTAGGAGAAGCTATTCCTTGGAAAAAGACATCATGCTTAGAAAGGTAGGGGGAGCAGCATTGTCAGCAGCTGCCACATCAGCAGCAGCCATGGATCTGTTCCAGTTGATTAACTAGGTACCTTTCTTGAAAGGTTATTAGTGTTGCATTGCCTGGACTGCTCTCCTGCCTGGAGCACTAGACCATGGCTCAGCTGCCTGGAGGCCTCAGCCCCTCCACCTGGTGGCCCCAGCCATGCCACTTAGTTCCCCAAATCCACCACCTGAAGGACCTGGCTGCACCACCTTGAAGCTCCCACTAGCATCCTGGACACCGTGGTCCCACCACCTGGAGCATCTGCCTTTGCAGCCCCACTACCAGACACTCCCATCAACCACCTGGAAGCCCAGCTCTACCATCTGGAGGACCTGGCCCTGCCACCTGGACACCTTAGTGCCTGGAGGACCACCCGCTGCTGCCCTTCTGAACTGTGCCAGGTACAGCAATATCACAGGTGATCCCATTACCTCTTGCTTTCCAGAGCTTGAGCTTCCTTTAGCCCTGGGCACCTTGGACCTGCCTAGCTGCAGCTGTTACCTCACAGATCATAACTCTCCCCAACTGAAGCAAGCCATTCTTTGAGTCAAGATTTCAGAAAGAAACTCAGGCAGGGTGGCTGCCCTACCCTCTTCTAGAACAATGACTTCCTTAGCCAACATTTTCAGACCAAGAGCCTGCTAAGGCCTCAAGCATGTGGTAAGCATTGCTCTACCACAGCAATATCACAGAAGAAGCAGACTACCTCATACCCTCCACAAACTCAAAACAAGATGTCACCCCCAAAAAGTGAGACAGATAATTAATTTCCTGAAGCCAGAAAGTCTGATGGAACTTTCTTACACAGAATTCAAAAGAACAATGATTGAATATCTTCAATGAGTAAAAGACAAACTCGAAAAATTATACAACTATGCAAGCAAAATCCACAAGAAACTTAAAACAACAATCCATGACAATGTAAATAAAATAAATGAGGCATTAGAAGCTCTGGAAAAACAAGAAACCACAATTCAGAATATGAGGACCAATGTTTCAGATGCTGTCAACATGTTGGAGGAACATATGAATAGAGTTGAAGAGATGGAACACAGAACCAGCTAAATGGAAGGTAGAATTATCACAGTGATCTGCCAGAACAAAAAGCAAAATAAAAAAGGAAGGTAAAAGAAAAAAGCCTAAGAATAATGTGGGACACCATCAAGAGAAATAACATCAGAATTCCAGGACAGGAAGAAGCAGGTAAAGGCACCTGAAAAAGCTGAGTAAGTTGTGGAAGAATTACTAGAAGAAGACTTTCTAGGCACAATGAAGAATTAGAGAATATATATTCAAGAAGCTGAATGAACACCATATAGAATAGACTCCAAAAGAAAAATATCAAGGCATATCTTAATAAAATTTGCCAGAATGAAAGATAAGGAGAGAATTCTGAAAGCAGCTAGAGAGAAGCAAAGAACAAGCTATAAGGGAGAGCAAATAAGATTAAGTGCCAATTTCTCAACAGAAACCATGGAAGCAAGAAGATAATGAATGGTATGACATATATGGAACACTCAAAGAATACAACTGTCAACCAAGAATACTGTACCCAGTGAAACTGTCTATCAAATATGGAGAGATAAAGATATTCTCAGAAAAGCAGAACCTAAGGGAGTTTGTAAAAACCAGACCAATGTTGCAGGAAACACGGAGAGACATCCTTCTTACAGAGGTGCCACAGAAAGCAGGATGCACCAAAGTAACCAGCAACAACACCAAAAAGAACTCAACAAAATGATAGCAAACCTAGCCTCTCAATATTTAGACTGAATGTGAATGGCTTAAATACATCACTGAAGAAAAAGATATTAACAGATTGGATTTTTTTAAAAAAAACACAAAACAACCCATCAATATGCTGTCTACAAGAGACACACCTGAAAACTGAAGATAAAGGAAGACTAAAAATAAAAGGGGGGGTGGAAATATACCAAGCAAATGGCAACAAGATGAAAGCAGGAGCAGCAATATTAATCTATTATAAAATAGATTTTAATGCAAAAACTGTCACAAAGGACAAGGAATGTCACTCCATAATACTTAAAATAGAACAAGAGGACATAATAATATTAAATATCTATGGTATGAGTCGCAGGCGACTCGACAGCACATAACAACAACAACAACATGCACTGAATGATAGAGTTGCAAAATATACAAGGCAAACATTAACAGAACTGAACAAAAATATATATGACACCACTATAGAAGCAGGAGACTAGAACTACCAGAAAGAAACTCAACAAAGATGCTGAAAAATTAAACCACACTATAAACCAACTTGATCTCATAGATATACACAGGCTAAGCACCCCACCAAAAAGCACAGTATATCTTTCCCAATGTGCATGGAATATTCTCCAGAATAGATCACATTTTAGGTCACAAGGCAAGCATCAATAAATTAAAGAACATAGAAATAATACAAAGTATCTTCTCAGACAACAATGTTACAAAATTAGAAATTAATAATGAGGATAAAAGAGAAAAACTATACATGAGTGGGTAATAGAAAAAATTAAAAATGAAATTAAAAAGCTTCTTGAAACAAATGACAGTGAAAACACCACTTACCAAAACCTCTGGGAAACAGTGTAAGCAGTAATCAGAGGTCAATTTATAGCAAAAATCAAACACATCAAAAGGCTAGAAAAATAAATGATAATTGACTCTCTAACCCAAAATCTCCAACAAATTGAAAAAGAATAGCAAGAAAATCCAACACTCTCTAAAAAACCTGACATTATAAAAATCAGCTCATCTACCTATGGTCAACTGATTTTTGACAAGAAGATGAAATCAGTTAAATGGGGAAATGAAAGCCTTTTTAAAAAATTGTGTTGGCAAAACTGGAAAATTATATGCAGAAAACTCAAGCAAGACCCATACCTCACACCATAAACAAAAACCCACTCAAAGTGGATCAAGGACTAAGGATTAAAACCAAGGACTATAAACTTCATCACAGAAAAGCTTGGGAGAACTCTAGAAACACTAATCCACAACATGAACAGTCTCCCAAGCATCCAGAAAAACCTACAACCAGGAGAGAATAAAATAGATGAATGGGAGCATCTAAGAATCAAATCTCTCTGCACCTCCAAAAATTTCTCTAACAGGATAAAAAGGAAAGCAACAGACTGGGGAAAAAATATTTGGTAATGACATGTCTGATAAGGAACTTATCTCTAGAATTAATGTAATACTCCAGCACCTCAGCAAGATAAAGGTAAACAACTGAATTGCAAAATGAGCACAGGATATGAACAGACACTTTACCAAAGAAGACATTCAGATGGCGAACAAACACATGAAGAAATGTTCAAAATCCTAGCTCTAAGAGAAATGAAAATCAAAACGACTTTGAGATATCATCTCACCCCAGTAACAATAGCAAAGTTCAACAGAACAGCAAACAACAAATGCTGGCAAGGTTGTGGAGAAATGGGAAGCCTTATTCACTGTTGGTGGGAGTGTAAAATGGCACAACCACTAAGGAAAGCAGTATGGCATTTTCTCAAAAAGTTGGAAATAGAAATACCATTTGACCCAGAAATTCCACTACTGGGAATATACCCTAAAGAAACCAGAACCAAACAGATATATGCACATCCATCTTTATTGCTGTGTTGTTCACAATAACGAAGAGATAGAAGCAATCCAAGTGTCCATCAATAAATGAATGAATAGAGAAGCTGTGGTATATTCACACAATGGAATATTATGCAGCACTGAAAAATAAGGACCTCACAAAATATTGTACAAAATGGATAACCCTGGTTTTTTGCAAAGGGTTTGTCAACAGAGTACAGGTTTTGGTGAATACCATCACAAAACCTAAGCCAAAATAGAAAGAAGACCCGTATCAACATTATCGTCATTGAACATGTAGATTCAGGTGAGTCCACCACGACTGGCTGGCTACTTGATCTACAAATGTGGTGGGATCGACAAAAGAACTGTTGAGAAACTTGAGGAAGCTGTGGATATGGGAAAGGGCTCCTTCAAATATGCCTGGGTCTTGGATAAACTGAAAGCTGAACGTGAGCATGGCATCACCATTAATATCTCCCTGTGGAAATTTGAGACCAGCAAGTACATCATTGATGCCCCAGAACACAGAGACTTTATAAGAAACATGATTACAGGAGCATCACAGGCTGACTGTGCTGTCCTAATTGTTCTGATGGTGTTGGTGAATTTGAGGCTGATATCTCAAAGAACAGGCAGACCGATGAGCATGCCCATCTGTCTTACACTCTGGGTGGGAAGCAATTGATTGTTGGTGTTAACAAAATGGATTCCAACGAGTCACCATACAGCCAGAAGAGGTAAGAGGAAATCGTTAAGGAAGTTAGCACCTACATCAAGAAACTGACAACTCTGACATGGTAGCCTTTTGCTAATTTCTGGTTGGAATGGTGACAACATGCTGGAGTCAAGTGCTAACATGCTTTGGTTCAAGGGATGGAAAGTCAACTGGAAGGATGGCAGTGCCAGTGGAACCACACTGCTTGAAGCTTTGGATTGCATCCTGCCACCAACTTGTCCAACTGATAAGCCCCTAAGTCTGCCTCTCCAGGATGTCTACAAGGTTGGTGGTATTAATACTGTCCCTGTGGGCAGATTTGAGACTGGAGTTTTCAAGCCTCCATGGTGGTCAGATTTGACTCAGTTGATGTTACCACTGAAGTAAAGTCTGTTGAAATGTACTATGCAGTTTTTAGTGAAACTCTGCCTGGTGACAGTGTTGGCTTCAACGTTAAGAATGTCTCTGTTGAAAGATGTTCGACATGGCAACATGGCTGGTGACAGCAAAAATGACCTGCCGGTGGAAGCAGCTGGCTTCACTGCTCAGGTGATCATCTTAAACCATCCTGGCCAAATCTGTCCTGGTTATGCACTTGGGCTGGATTGTCACACAGCTCACATTGCTTGCAAGTTTGCTGAGCTCAAAGGAAGATTGATCACTGTTCTAGTAAGAAGCTGGACGATGGCCCCAAATTCCTGAAATCTGGTGATGCTGCCATTGTTGATACGGCTCGTGGCAAGCCCACGTGCATGGAGAGCTTCTCTAAGTACCCTCTTCTGAGTCGTTTTGCTCTCTGTAACAGGAGGCAGACTGTTGCTGTGGGTGTCATCAAAGCAGTGGATTAGAAGGCTGCTGGAGCTGGCAAGGTCACCAAATCTGCTCAGAAAACTCAGAAGGCTAAATTAATATTACCCATAACACTTGACACCCCAGTTTTAATCAGTGGTGGAAGAATTGTCACAGTATTGTCTCAATTGGCCATTTAAGTTTAATAGTAAAAGACTGGTTAATGATAACAATGCATTGTAACCTTCAAAAGGAAAGGAATGTTTTTGCCCCATTTCTTTTTTGTGTGGTAGTTTCAAGTTATTAGTTTTGGTGGTTTTTTGTTTTGTTTTGTTTTTTTTAATCAGTACTTTTTAAAAGGAAACAAACTGATCAATAATTTGTCATGGAATTGTGAGACCTATTAAAACAAGTTTAATGAAAAAAGAAAAAAAAGGGTGATCCTGGACTATACTATGCTTTGTGAAATATCTCAGTCCAAAAGGCCAAATATTGCATAATACCATTGTTATAAAACAGGATTGACATGGGGGTTGGGGGAACTAAGAAAAGAGGGGATAAATAATGAACACTGAATTGAAATATATGAGGAAAAGAACTGTCTAAAAGAAATACCTGATTAGGTATTATTTGCATGACAACAGTCCAGAATAAGAGGTGCATAGCAAAGAGGACGGTGTAGGGTGGGGTGGGGGGCAGGGGGGAGGGAGAAAATTGTGCAACAGTGAAAGAATCTAAAGAAGAAAGTGAACTGGGGGGGATTAGAGAGGAAAATGTTCAACAATAAATGAATGGAAATCCAAGTTTTCTGTAAACGTTCATTAAAATATCAGTTTTAAAAAAAGATTAAAAAAAATTTAGGGGGATGGACAAAGAGAAAAAGACTCTCAACAAGCTGGATCAACACAGTGATTGCAACAATGGATTCAAGTGTGTCAGGGAAGGTGAGATAGTCCATTATAGGACAGGGTTCTGAGCTGCTGTTCGCCAGGTCACTATGAGTCATACACACCAGCACCTAACAACAATAGGAGCAGGAAGGAGATGATGCCAGGTCAAGGAAAGGCTACGTTCAGGCCACAAGCAGGCACAGCCTCACGACTGACATGCTCTAATGTTCAAAACACTCGTAGAGCTCATCCCGCTTCAAGGTTGACCAAGAAGTTCATATTACAAAAAAGGCCGTGGGAATATGAAGTGCTATTGTGGCCATCTTTAGAAAATCTGCCACAGTAATCTTATTCTTGGGGTTGTCTTAAGGAAATGATGGCAAAACCCAGCATAAACCCAGAGAAACTCATCACAGCTTTTGTAGCTGGATGGGGAAAAAAAAATTTTTTAAACAACTTACATGTCTGGCAATAGATAAATGACTAAGTAAATGATACACCAACTGAAAAGAATATGAAGCCATAATAACTAAGGAGGTTATAAAAACAGTGTGAACAAATGTTGCTATAAAAGGAGCAAAAATAAAATGAAAAAGCACGTGCACTGCAATGACAATTATGTAAAAACCTGGCTACATCTGGACAAAGCCTGGAAGGAAGCATGTAGAAACAAAGATAATTGCATTGAGGAGGCAAGATTATGCATGCTTTAATTTTTTTCTTTATTATTATAGCTTTACTAAAAATAGAAATTGCAAGAAAAGAAGAGAATTACTTACGATTTTATTTGTCAATGCCCAGTACTTGGCAGATACATGTAGGGGAGAGTTACGGGCTCTCCCCAAGCATTCATTTAGGTTCAGATCAGACTCCAGGTCAGAGGAGCTGCAGAGGTTCTCATTTATATATAACTTTGTTTTGACTTTTTGCTTTTGGAATGCTGTCTGGGAAGCAATAACTGCTATATTCACACTCACTGCTGTTGAGTTGGAACCAACTGAACTGACCCTACAATAGGTTTTTGGAGGTTGTAAATTGAAGACGTATTGCCATGGGAAAGTCTGCTGTTAGGCACCTCTCCAAAGTACTGAAGAGCAATGGTGTCTCTCTGGAGACTAAGGTGCATCTGATACAGGTCATGGTCTTTGCTATCACTTGTTATGCATCAGAGAGTTGACAATGACTAGAGAGGATAGAAGGAGAATTGATATGTATGGGTCACAGGCAACTCAACAGCAAGTAGCAACAAATAGCAACAACATATTGGTTGGTTTTTATTTAAGCCTCTTGTTTAGCATCAACAAGACCTCATGGAGGGCCTTTGTATTTTAAAGTAAATTATTATTATATCTTGGAGGAACATTCTTCTAAGTGGTACAGCTCTCTTCTGTCAATTTGCTGTACTGAGGCAATCTGGGTTTGTTGTGATGCTGAACCTTGTGCCATTGGGGTGTCAAATACCTTAATGGTGAACCTATATGTACAGCAGCTCTGAACCCTTCCCTGTCCTGAGCCAGTCTCACTAATTCTTACACATCAACCCCCTTTCCCCAGTTACTGTATCAATCCATCTCATCCAGAGTCTTCCTTTCCTGTATTGTCTTTCCCTACACCCTTCCAAGAATGATGTCCTTCTCCAAGGACCAGTCTCTCCTGGCCATGTGCCCAAAGTATATGAGATGGAACTTCAGAATCCTAACCTCCAAGGAGAAAATTGGTTTCACCCTCTCTTAGACAGACCTATTTGTTTTCTTGGCAGTCCATGGTATGTTCAAGACTCTTCTCCAGCACCACAACGCGAAGGCATTGATTCTTCTTCTGTCATCCTTAGTCATTGTCCAGCTCTATGATGCATAGCAAGTAATTGCAAGGACTATGGCCTGGATTAGGCACACCTTAGTCTCTCAACTGACATCGTTGCTTTTCAGCAATCTAGAGAGGTCCATGACAGTAGATTTCCCCAATGCAATTTGTCTTTTGATTTGCTGACTGTTGGTGTTAAGAGTGTTGATTGTGGAGCAGAGAGCAAACTGTAATTGTTAACAACCTCAATCTCTTCTCCATCTGTCATGATGCTACCAATTGGCCCAGTGGTGAGAATCTTTGTGTTCTTCATATTGAGATTCAATCCATATTGAAGACTACAGTCTTAGACCTCCTGTAGCAAACCCTTCTTGTTGTCTTCAGTTTCAGCAAACAAGGTTGTGTGTCATCTGCATATAACTTGATTAGTCTTCCTCCAATTTTGATGCCATATTCCTCTTCAAAAAGCCCTGCTTCCTGAATGATCTGTTCTGCATACAGATCAAAAAGGTATGGGGACAGGATGCATCCCTTTCCTGATTTTGAATCATGCAGTATTTCCTTGCTCTGTTCTGAGGACTGTTTCCTGGTCCAAATATAGGTTTCACAAAAGCACAATCAAGTGTTCTAGGATTCCCATTTTCATCAAGTTTAGCCACATCTGTTATAATTCACACAGTCAAATATCTTTGCTCTCTGCTTTCTTCCAAGATACATCCGACACTGGCAATAATGTCTCTAGTGCCACAACTTCTTCTAAACCCAGCTTGTATTTCTGGTAGTTATATGTCCAGACATTTCTGAATAATCTTCAGTAGGATTTTGCTAGTGTGTTATATTAGTGATATTGTTTGATAATTTTCACACTCTGTCAGTTCACATTTTTTGGAATAGGAATAAATATGGATCTCTTCCAGTCAGTTGCCTAAGTACTTATCCTCCAGATTTCTTGGTGAGCACATCCAGGGCAGCATCTGTTTGTTGGTATTCCATCAACTCTTGGCGTTTTACTTTTGCCAAGTCCTTCAGAGCAGGCTGAACTTCCTTCTTCATCACCACTTCCTCTAGATCACGTGTTGTTTCTTGAAATTCTTGTGTCAGCCAATTCTTTTTGGTGCAACAACTCTGTATACTCCTTCCATTTTCTTTTCATGCTTCCTGAGTCATTTTATATGCTGCCCATAGCATCCTTAAACATTGCAATTCGTTGCTTGAATTTGTTCTTTAATTCTCTCAGCTTAAAAAATGCTTTTGATTTTCCAACTTCAGCTCCTTGCACATTTCAATATTTAGCCTTGTCTTCTTGAGCTGTCCTTTGAAATCTTCTATTCAGCTCCTTAACTTACTGATTTCTTCCCTTTGCTTTGGCTTCTTGGTGTTCAGGTGCAATATTCAGAGTCTCTTCTGACATCTATTTTGGTCTTTTTTTCTTCTTCCAACTTTATAATGACTTTTTAAATTTTTCATGAATGATATTCTTGATATCTTCCCACAGCTCATCTGGTCTTCATCCATTAGTGTTCAAGACCACAAATCTATTCCTGAGCTGGCTTTTAAATTCATGGGGGATAGGCTCAATATCAAATTTTGTTTCTTGTTTAATATGATTTAATCTTTGTTAGATTTAATTTGACTTTAAAATGCCATAATCTGGAATAGGCTATACAAACCAAAGTACAAGATTAATTTCTAGAGAAGTCCTGAATCTAACCAAGTTCTCAGAGAACACAGTCTAGCTTCTAGTTCTCTAACACACATAACTGAGCGAGTGACCTTTGACTCTTCACAATCAAAACTAGACTTTGAACATGCATTGCTTTCCAAGATTAGCTTGACTTGCCAGTTATAATTGCATTTTTTAAAAGAGCTTTTATTTTTTTGAAGATTTATTAAGGAAGATGAAAGAAAGTATAAGAAAGGTCAGAGTCTTAAGTCTAATAAAATGATTAGTAAAAAAAAGAGAACATATCTGATTAGTTGGTATTACTACTGGTTGTATTAGTATAGTTTATAATTGGAGAAGACTTAGGCTATACCCTGGTAAATTTCTTTTTTTCATTTAATTGCCTTTAAAAATATTTTTTTAAAAAGATATTATAATTAGAAATATATAAAATTATTATCTAATATAAGATAAAAAATTATAAATATTAGAGGTAATATTTAGGGCTTTTTCACTGAAATGTTAATGTTTAGTAAATGGTTTCATAATTAGTAAACTTCTCTCTACTACCAAATAGTTATGCTAGCAATTGTTGTTGTTGTTATGTGCTGTCGAGTCGTTTGCGACTCATAGTGACCCTATGTACAACAGCCCTAAACCCTGCTCTATCCGGTGCCAATCTCATTGCCTCTGACACACCCATCCCGATT